>NC_085938.1:15762575-16065606 GCF_963556715.1 Cydia fagiglandana
ATCGACACACGATTAAAACTTAAATTATAATTGAAAATGTATAAATTAATCATAATATGTATACCTACGGATAAATGATTTTTAATTTTTATTGTTCCATACTGACCCATGTTGTTTCACTGATATGTGTTAAAATTGTTAAATATCAAACGGTGTCGTCAACGCCATCAAGCCGAGAATAGGCCAAAGGTAATGGCGCCATCTATTCGAGAATGACTTTTTCTTGATTTCACGTTTTTTTCTTAGACTTTATTTATCCTATACGGAGTTATATATATCTCTGGTTTAACGCATCGATTACATTAGGTTTGGTACCTATTACGAGTATGTTACCGTAAAATGTGCCTACTTTGCTTTAAAATTTATACCAGAATTAGAAGTTGAATTTCAATTTTAAAATTATTAATTTGTGATAGGGTAGTTGTATAATATATATTTATATGCTGATTTAAAGAAGACCATCACACTACAATCATGTTGTTACACTTGTTACAGTAAAATGAGTTTGTAATATAGTATTAGTATATTAAAAAAAAACTGTTGGAGCACATTACAATGTAGAGAGCAGCGAAGTCACATCACTTATACGGTAACTACTCAAAAAAAATCCTTCCTTCGTTTAGCTGGTTTATAGCCTTTTAAGGGGCCAACTGATTAACAGTCCGCCGGACGGTATCGGCCTGTCAGTTGTTCGGAACTGTCAAAATTTTGTTCTAACTGACAGGCCGATACCGTCTGGCGGACTGTTAATCAGTGGGCCCCTTAATATTAGCCTATAAAATATAAATAAAATCAATACTTACCATTACTGCTGTATATCGATGCCACAAGGCACCCGATGAATAAATAATTCATCCTAAATCCCATTTTGTTTGGATTACCATTATTTGCAAACCACTTTCAATAAAATCACACAAAACTAGCCACTTAGGTCGTACGTGAATGTTTAGGTATCCTTAACTTAGGCACACGTTGTATATGTCACTTTCGTATATACAGTTTTATAATTAAAAACACTATTTATTGCCTAATATTAGCTGTTATTTTGTAATATATCCTGTTTTGTGTACGTCAACGTGTACAAAAATGTATATGAAACTGACTTCATGTAAGATAATCATTATTATCAATCGATTGATATCATTTGAGAGGAAGTTGAGCGATAATGAAGCGATAACATTGGAAATGTGATAATTAAGTATTTGTTTTTGAATGATATGCGATCAAATCACTTATGATATCGGATAATAGTTTTAAACGTAATGCTTTTTTAGAGTACCTACCTATTATATTAATAATAATTCATTTGTTTGAAGTAGGTAACTGTTGAAGATTCATAGCTGTTTTTAGTATGTGCTTATAACTACATGTTAATGTTTTCACTTATCACTGTATATTTATTTAAACTATATTGCACAAAATATATACAACAATGCACAAATGGCGGACTTAATGCCAAATGGCATTCTCTACCAGTCAACCATAGGGCCAAACAGAGATATCTACAATTGGTGCAGAGAGAGAAATATACCTATTGAGTAAATAAAAAAAAAAGCAGACTATACATATAAAGTACATAAATAAATAATATATATATAAACTACCACATATTTATATAATATATACTATAAATATCATAATGGTGGATATTATTCGAACTCTTGTTTTAACAAATGCAATGCAATGTTTTATATACAGAATAATTATTAAATTATAAGATAAAAATATGTATTTATTTTATTTGATGGAGTAGGTACCTATATACGTATACATACGGAACAATAAATAGCCATTTCATAGCGGGCGATGCTCAATCAAAGCCACTTAAGTTCGAAAACCAGGTAGTAAATAGGAAAGGGTGTCTACTATATAAAATCCGATTTTATTTATTTTTACTCGTTTTAAGGGTAGATAATATAAATGTGTCACTCCCATTACGGTATCGACTATTATTTACGGAGTTAGTCAATGTAGTCTTTACAAATAAGTACTTATAATAACAAAAAGACTTAACAACAACAAAAGCAATTATTCTTTCCGACGTAGAATAGCTTTAAGCTTTGCTTACACGTGAGGACAAAATAATTAAGTCTTTTGTTTTCCGCCCTGGATTTCTGGAGTTGAATAATTAAGAGTATTTTATACTAACAGATTTTTCCTAAAATTCTTTGATGGATATCGCGGTATGACATACGTGATAGGAATTTAGAAGTCAATTAACTTCGTTATTACTGATATCGGTGTAATTGATTTATGCATAAATGCCGCTTGATATGATACTATCGAAACCTTTATCTAAAGCAGGTTCTGCTGATACTGTAAAAAGACGGTAGGTACTCAATAATCTGAGGTTATTTTTAGGGGAAAAAGCTTTAATGAAAAAAAGACTAAGGTCCATAATTAGTTATGTTAATGTTTCCGTGTTTTTGTTGATATCAGAAAAAAATAGATTTATAGAAATATATAGTTAGTTTTCATTATATTTTAAGACCGTAAATGTTTTCCGGATAATCGTTAGGATGTTGAATGGATGACTTGTCTTATTTTCTTATTTTTGGTTTTCCATGCCTACTCGTATTTCTACTAATACAATTTATTACTATGTTACAAATTTTATTAATAATATATGACACGTATATTTATATATTTTATAATTCATTTCTAAACTCCAAACCCACGTGGGTAGGTACACGTCAAATAAAAGTTACCAAAACCGATACTGTAACTCATGTAAGACAAATACATATAAACATGTCAGAAACAAAAATCCTTATTGGCATTGAAACAAACAAGGCCATATAGTTTATCGCCTGTAAACAGCCCGTATTTCACAGCTATTGTGCTAAATAAAACAACATATAAGTAGTCCTAAGCCATTGGACAAATGTAGCGTTAAGGTCGTTTCAATGCCAGGGATCAACAGTGGTGACGTCGTGATTTTGCTCCATGCTTTCCTGTGGCTTCCTGTTAACTGTGACATTGAGGGAGAGGAGCTGCTGTATCGGCAGGCGAGGGGACAGGTTAACCATGCTAGCCCATTGGCCTGAGCACAGCTCGGGAAACTTTAGCTTCCTCAGGAAATGGCCCTCCAAATACCAGGGCGACACGCATGTAGGAGAGTAGTCCCATATTTTCATCTCGTTTAGCCGCACCCATCTGTAACGTAGGCAACGGAGTTTAACAAATGTACGTGGTCTCGTGTAAGTAAAATAGTTACGAGTACATTTAATCATTCGAAATTCGCACGATGAGTAATTACTTTCATCTTCATGAATTATGAAGATAGTATATTATGTAGTATTCGTCGAGAGAGTCGATTGCATGAATTCATTGTACTTATGTACGTCAAAAGATTAATTAACTAAGACAAGAAATAGCTAAACACATTATACTAATAAGGGCGATAAATAAGCGATAAGATTATTCAATTACAAATACAATTTAGAGTTGTGTTAACATGGACATGTGTGTTAATAAGATTTAATATGATTTTTGAGAATTAATCATTATTCGCATTGCGTCCTATTAAATTAAATATTTAGGTGTACACAAGGAAACTTAAAAGGTTGCTTATGCTTATTACCATTCCCAACATTTAATAGTCTGTATCTATAGGTATTAAGATAAAAGTAATCAAAATCTTCCCTCAAATGGCTCCTTAAGCCAGTTGAGGGTAGATGAAAATATTACATGATCAAATAATGTAGGTCGTAAGGTTATAAATAAGCCAGGTCGTTCAGTGACAGAATCCAGGCGGTTTTGTATATATTATGGTTGGTTAACCAATAAATGTTATAACTATCCGAAAATACAAATTATATGTGTACTTTTATTTAAGTATCTAAAGATTCCGGAAAATTGCGGGTCACTGGATGAGATTAGCTCAGGACCGGGACAAGTGGCGTACTCTTAGAGGATATAACCAACGGAGACGCCATGTCTAAAATTTTCGGTACAAAATAGTCTGCCGTTTTTTGCGGGGGAGGGGCACATCAAATGTATAGGTACGTCATGTCAGATAAACGTCAGTCCATACATATGGTTGACATGTGGTTGACCATTGGCCGCCTATTTTCGACAGAGGGGAACGCCTGTTAATGGCGGCTCCATTGTGGCGTACTAGAAGAGGGGCCTATGCTCAGCAGTGGGCGATAAAGGGCTGATATGATGATGATGATGATG
This sequence comes from Cydia fagiglandana, assembly GCF_963556715.1. Lineage (NCBI taxonomy): Eukaryota > Metazoa > Arthropoda > Insecta > Lepidoptera > Tortricidae > Cydia > Cydia fagiglandana. The sequence goes on from NC_085938.1 coordinate 15,766,758, forward strand.
ATCTAAAGATACAGAGTATAGATACTTACGCCGATATATAAAGCGTGTGGCAGTCACAATGCCAAGGGTTGCCCGAAAGTTTTACGATTGCTAACTTTGGCATATAGTCCAACGTGCGGGACGGCAGAGATGGGAACATGTTTCCATCTAAGTATCTAGAATAAAATGGAAAATGTTTATTGCCAACCTCGTTATAAAATATAGCTAAAGCCTATTATAATAATTCTGTTGTTGGTTAAGCCTATATAGAAAATCGTATAAAATTATGACACGAAAAATTTCTCGGGTCAAGATTGAAAAAACCGCACAATATGTTATTTTCAAATTGCCAACAATTATGAAATACCCGATGATACCCGAATTATATAACCTCGAAAAATTATAAAGGGTTATATTTTAACAAATTGTATGCCTTTTGACTTGACATAATTTTTGATTTGATATAATTATGATCTTAAGTGGCCCTTTCTACGAACTTTCAGTGTAATTGAAAATTGTAAATGCTTAATAATAATTACTTACAATGTTGTGAGATTCTTTAACATCGAAAAAGTTTTGAAGTGTACTTCGTACAGTTTGTTCTCCGAAAGGATAAGAGAACCCAAGTTGTCTAACCCGTGAAAGCTTGTGATATTTAAAAAGCGCATCTTATTTTTGGATAAATCGAGCTTTTCGAGTTTAGAACAATTAGAAAATGTGTAGTCTGGTAGAACTGTCAGGGAGTTGCCTTTCAAATCCAAGTTTCTTAAATGCTTTAGATTTTCAAATTCCACACCAGTTAGCTGAAACAATATTTAATAAGATTCTTAAGCACAAGAGTAATTGTATAATTTGTTCGTAAAATGAAGTAGAGGTTTCCTCGGTTTATGTGTATTGTAACGCGTTTAATTAAGTTCTACCAACTTTCTAATTAATATTTAACAAAATAACTTTGCCTGTATTATTGTCAAGTATATCAGGGCATATAATAAAGTTCTTGTTGTTGCAATTGGAATATCATGACTACAAATATACAACACTTACGGCGCGATTAGGGAAGTGAATTAGAGTTTCACTAGATAATTTAAATAATAGCGTAAGCGCCAGCGACCATAAGGTAACTTTTGCCGTGGAAAGTCACATATCTTTACTTTTTCATATCTAGTGAATCTCTAAATCATTTCCCGAATGGCGCCGTTACTAGGGCCAATTTAGTATACCTATATTTTATAGGCACAGTAAACAAATTCGTAACCAGGAATCAAACTACTTTAAACAAGAGATAAATATTAAACATATAATTATAAGAATCTAACTTACGCTTTGTAAGTTATTATCCGACAAATCCAAGTAAACGAGACAGCTGAGCTTGCTAAACAACCGCTCCGGAATGTTCTCAAGATTGTTTTTGTCCAGCAGCAATGTCTCTAATGAAACGAGGCTCTCGAAAGCATTCTCAGTTATATTAACGATCCTGTTATCTGACAATTTCAAAATTACCAAGGTCCTCAGCAAAAACGTGCCGTTCTGGATTTGTTGTATTTTGTTATTTGATAAATCTAAGATGCGTAGCGACTCCAATCCTATAAAGCTGTCTGACGGTATATAAACGACTTGATTATTTGAGATATCGACGGTTTCTAGGTATGAGTTATTGGCAAATAACTTTTCAGGCAGCGTGTAGAGGAAGTTGTTCGATAGATCTACATGGAATAGTTTCTTAGTAGCTCGGAAAGTTTCGCTGTCAATTTCCTCTAGAAAGTTTCTTTGAAGTCGCCTGAAAAGAAAACACAAATTATTTTAAAACCAAAAATATTACTTTGCTAATCCGCGATAAGATAACGTGCTAGTCAATCAGTGCTAACCCGTTATACTTACTTGTGTATTTTTTACATGCAATAAATTATTGCATGGAGGGTGGGAACATTAATTTAATGTTCCCACCCTCCAGACTTCAATACTGGGTGATAATACTGATAATTGAATATTACGATAAATAATAAATATATATTTATATGTCTTATATAAGAGCCTCGGTAGAGAGTACCATTTTGTTCCATTTGGAGTTGAATGTATCCATGGGGTCCCAGCGCGCACAAGTTGTTCGAAGACGTAATTAGTGACCGGAGAGCTGGCGGGGCTACCTCGTACAACGTATCAGCATTGCGTTGCAGTGAGGAAAGGCCTCCAGCATCCTTGGTACAATACCTCAAGGGTCTATTTTAAATTTTAGTTAGTTATTAATTTCGTTTATATTAGACCGACCGCTTAAATGAGTCCTCGCCTGCGCGGTACGGGGGCGACGGGGTAGGACGACTGAGGGTAACATTCCATTTCCAACGACAGCAGCTGCACTACTGTCAATTTTACTATGGAAATTGACAATGACAGCGACGCGTTCAGTACCGGTAGTGCAGCTGCGGTTAGAAATGGAATGTTACCATAAGGGTGGCGGGGAAGGTGCGGGCGGCAGGCATACGTCGCCCGTCTATAGTAGTACCATTGTATAATATCTTGTATGTAAATAAATGATTTTTGTTAGAAAATACGATAAGAGATGTCGTTGACTGGGCCCATACTTACAGTATCCTCAGACTGACGAGAGAGTCAAAAATGCCGGCCGGCAGATACTCCACATGGTTATCAAACATGTCCAGTTCACTCAGCGATCTCATGCCTTTGAACGTTGTCTTGTGGAGCGTGCGCAGTTTATTCGTGCCCAGATCGCTGAAATGTAAAACAAGGTGCTTACCATTAAACGTAGGTATAGGGTGAATGCTATGTTTATTGGCCACTAGATAGTTATTGGCCACTCTCAACAAAAAGACTTATATTAGGTGTAGCCAATTACTATGGAGTGGCCGCATAGCAGTCATCCTTAGTTTCCTATTCATCATCATCATCTCAGCCATAAGACCTCCACTGCTGAACATAGGCCTCCCTCTTTAAGCCAGAGCACCGGGGGTCGCCGGAACCTCGCGGCCGTGGTTTTAATATTGTGCTGGGGGGTGGCTTGATGGGGGGTGAATGCCATAATCGCCACGCTTGGCAGGCGGGTTGGCGATCGCAGTGGAGTACACCGAATTTGAGGGACGCTGCTGCCCGTCCACGGGTGGTCTTGGACGTAGTTTAAGGACATACCCGGGTCCAGTTTCCTATTGTTAATCATTATTTTTAAAACATCGCAGTCGATCTGTGTACATCTACGAAGGAATTCAACGGTGAGTGGTGTCCTTGATCTACATTTTTAATTACTCGTAGGCTAGTTTGACTAGTTATATTCCGAACTCTAGTAAAAAACATATTGATTCCATATAGGGGAGGTAGAGGAGCACTGGACACTTTTTTAATTAAGTCGTAATAAAATTAGTCTCAAAATTACAAGGGTTTTTTCTAAACCCTGTCAAATGTCCCCAAGTCCATTGCGTTTAAATGTAGGCTTCATAACGTCTGATAACGTCTGATGAGACCGCCTGTTGTCTGCCTCTACATTTAATTAATTTTTCTTTTCTTTTGTGTATTTTTACTGAGGTGTGCCAATAAAGAGTACCTATTCTAGCTTCTATCTATCAAGTCCCCATGGGTCGCTTCGTCAGAGGGGGTTTTGTCGACTACGACGCCCTAATAATTGAATATGCCTTTAAATTGAAAACATATATACATAGGTGTATTATCAGAATGTGAGAGGACTTCGGACAAAGTTGCAAGTCGTTTCGTCAGAGGGGGTTTTGTCGACTACGACGCCCTAATAATTGAATATGCCTTTAAATTGAAAACATATATACATAGGTGTATTATCAGAATGTGAGAGGACTTCGGACAAAGTTGCAAGAATTCAATGCAGGACTGGCGTCGTCAAATGCCGATTTATTTGCAATAACTGAAACAGGATGCAATGAGTCTATTAATGATGCCGAAATAATACCGCCTGGTTATAAAATTCTACGATGCGATCGAGCGGACGGACGCAAACAAGGCGGAGTATTTCTCGTGGCCACACCGCGTATGGAGCTACGGGCTGTGCAGTTACCGGGTGACGTCATCGTGAGCGATCAGGTGTTCGAACTAGTTTGTGCAAATGTGTGTAAGCATAATAGGGTATTATTTCTGTGTTGTGTTGTTTACATCCCACCGAATAGTAAGGAAACTGATTACATGATACTATTTAGAATTATTGAACAATTATGTCTCGCACATAGTCGTGTAGTGGTTATCGGAGATTTTAACTTGTATTCTTGTGCTACATCTGTTACCGACTATTTTGAATATTTTCTGACATATTGTGGATTCATTCAGAGAAATGAAATATTAAATTGTAATAATCGTCAGCTCGATTTAGTATTAACTTCGTTAGGGGAATCCGTTATAGTGCGCGCTGCGTCGGAGGAACTGGTCCCGGTTGACTTGTACCATCCGCCACTAGAGGTGTTAGTTTCGTTGGGGGGAACTGCGGTGCGCGGGGGCGGGCAAGAGGCCGATAAGGATACCGATACAGATAGTCAGCACTGTCATCAAAAGTGGAATTTGGCTAAGGCCGACTATCCACGATTATACGCAGCATTAGCGTCTATTGACTGGACACCGATTTATAGATTAAATAATGCAGAAGAAAGTTTACAGTATTTTTATTCAAACGTAAATGCCGTTATTACCGACTGTGTACCTTAAAAAAACTAATAGACGTATTGCATCGAGGTACATCTATCCCGAATGGTATAACGCCGAAATAATTCAAGAAATAAAGTATAAAGCTTCTCTTCATAAAAAATATAAAGCTACCGGTTCCCGAGATAATTACCTAAAGTTCGCGGAAAGTAGGGCACGGGTTAAAACTATGATTCAATCAGCCTATTCACAGTATCAGGACCGTGTTCAAACACATTTAAAAGAGGACCCAAAAGCTTTTTGGAACTATGTTAAATCAAAAACTAAACATAGCAATACTCAAAAGCTGTCTAAGGATGGGGTAGTTATCGGTGGAAAAAGGGGTGCAAGTGAGTTCGCAAAGTTCTTTCAAAGCGTGTATAGTGACACTCCGGCTAAACTTAACGTAACCGCAGCGGTGACGGAGGCGGAATGCACGTTAAACTCGGCGCGCGTACATGTTAAAAAAATTTACATCTGGCTGATGTTATGCGTGCACTTGCAAACCTTAAACCGAAGCGGTCGGCCGGACCTGACGGCATCCCCGCGTTTATATTTAGAGATTGTCGTTATGTGTTAGGCGAACCGCTACTGCACGTTTACAATATATGCTTAGAGAAGGAAACTTTTCCAGACTTGTGGAAAACAACCCGTGTAGTTCCAGTTCCGAAAGGAGGGGGAAGTATAGGGGTTGAGGGATACAGGCCGGTCGCAGTCTTGTCTACCCCCGCTAAAGCATTTGAATCCGCGTTGCATAATATTATTTATAACCAATTGCGGGGTCAGCTGTCCGATGCGCAGCACGGTTTTCGGCCGGGTTGTAGTACAACTAGCAACTTGCTTAGTTACGTGGCCCAAATTATACCGGAAGTGGATAGTGGGGGGCAGGTTGACGCCGCTTATTTTGATTTCCGTAAAGCGTTTGATGTCGTTGATAATGATATGCTGCTAAGAAAATTAGCTGGCGTCGGCTTTACCCCTCATTTACTAAATTTTTTTACGAGTTACATGACTGACAGACGACAGTATGTTGAGTACGCGGGATTCAGGTCTGAGTCTTATGCTGTGAGATCTGGCGTAAGTCAAGGAAGTAACCTTGGTCCATTGGAATTTATAGTAATGGTCAATGACTTGCCTCAGGTTATCAAAAATTGGGCTTGCCTGCTTTTTGCGGATGATCTAAAGATATATTTACCTATTAAAAATATTTCGGATTGTGCTAAATTACAGAGTGACATAGATAGTGTAGTTTCATGGAGTAAAGCTAATAAGTTGTATTTTAATACGTCCAAATGCGTGACTATTACATTCACTCGAGCGCGAGGCCCCATTGTACATGACTACCAAATTGACTCGGAGATCTTAAATAGAGTGACAGAAGTTAAAGACTTGGGAGTTAAATTTACTGCTGATCTGAGGTTTAGGGATCATATCGTCAATATCTGTAAAAAAGCCTATAGAATGTTGGGTTTTGTGCTTCGGCGGTCCCATGGTTTTACAAATATTGGCGCTATTATCGCCTTATACAATGCATTAGTCCGCAGTGAGCTTGAGTGCAACGCAGTGATCTGGGCACCCCATGAAGCGAAATATAACTTAATGGTGGAGCGTATCCAGAACAAGTTTGTTCGTTTTTTGTACTGGCGGAAATACGGGGTATACCCTTTCTACCCCTTAATGTATCCGACTTTATTTGTGCTTGGCATGGTAGGGTACAACGAGCTACGGGTGCGCAGGGAACTATGCCTGGTAACATATATTTTTAAGCTACTCAGGGGCAAATTGTACAATAGTCAGGTATTAAGTTACGTGTGTGTCTATGTACCCGATAGGTATGTGTGGCGCCGGTGTCGGCCCCGACTGCTGGCCGAGCCGCGCGGGCGCACCAACCTGCTAGGGCTGGCGCCACTGACGCGCACTGTGCGGATCCTCAATATAATAGCGGAAAATATTGACATATTCTCATGTTCTTTGAATGAATTCACAATATCAGCATTGTATATATTATGTTATAGACGAAATGACATACTTTAGATTTTTTGTTAATAGTTACACTATTGTCTTAGGTTTACCTGTAAAAATAGTTGTAAGTGTGGAAATAAAAATAAAAATAAATATTATTTGTATGCGCCCTGCGTGCGTAACGCACAGCACTGGGTTTCAAATAAATTGAGGTTGGGAATACATTATGCAACCTCAACCTCAACATAAATAGGAATAAATACGAGTAGGTACATATAGCGAGTATTGGGTTTACACTAACAAACCAAGCATTTGTACTAAAAAACGGTGTCATTTGAACTACTGATGAAGACCAGAACGGGCCTCTTCATCTTCAACGACGTGTATTTCTCGTTTAGTGATATTTTTTTTCTTTGAGTTTTTTTTAAGTAAGCACCTAAGTTTTTAGTGAACATTTTTGTCAAGCTGATGATGGGGTTCCATGAGGAATTGTGGGAACTGAAATCAGGATGGATTAAAAATCAAACATTGAAACCTATTTATTCAAAGCGCGATTTGTCTTAAAGGACGAGTCCTTCATCCGAGCATCCAGGCCATAAATGTAAAAAAAAACAAAGCGATTTTTTTTTCAAATAGCGACGCTGCTTGGCACGTTTAAAGATGCTCTACATTCTTTTTATTACTTACATATTGACAAGATCCGACGGGACCAGTAGGTCACTTGTGAGTGTGGTGAGGCCGGCACGCCAGCAGTTTAGCGACCGTCGAGCCGCATCGCAACGGCACACGCTTTTCCCGCACTGCCGCCAGCGGGATTGAGAAACACTAATCGTCCATGCTGCAAACAATTGTGGCTTTCCATTAATGGGTCCTTATGCTTCATTTGCAATAAGGACCTTTCTATCAGAATTTCTGTTGGAATTTCAGATAAAAAGGACCTTATTGAATATAAATAATATATTTAATTAGGAGTTAATAACCACTTTTATTAATCAAGAAAATATAAATAGATTTTTTTACGGACCATAAATTAGTTCGAGAGTCTTAAAAATACAAGGCTATTGTGAAAAACCCAAACGGCTAAGAGTTCTTTTAGCTTTCAAAATGCATTATTTATTAGGAATCCTAATGAAGGAAAGTCTGCGTAACGAGCAAGAATATTTTTTTATATTTAAAGAAGTGGTTTTTAGGGTTCCCGTTTCCGTTCCCGAACGAGACTTAGTACCGTTTTTACCCTTTGGGTACGCCTAAAGGGTAAAAATGGGATTAAGTCTCCGCTGTCCGTCTGTCCGTCTGTCCATCTGTCCGTATATCCGTCTGTCCGTATATCCGTCTGTCCGTCCGTCCGTCCATCCGTCCGTCCGTCTGTCTGTCACCAGGGTGTATCTCATGAACCGTGATAGCTAGGCAGTTGAAATTTTCACAGATGATGTATTTCTGTTGCCGCTATAACAAAAAATACTAAAAACTGAATATAATAAATATTTAAGTGGGGCTCCCATACGACAAACGTGATTTGTTTTGCTGTTTTTTGCCGAATGGTACGGACCCTTGCGCGAGTCTGACTCGCACTTGACCGGTTTTTATTACATGTAAGTTTATTTGGGTCAAAGTTATAAAGGTTGAGGTCAGCCTCTAAGCAGTATTTGTCTTGTTATATTTATCAATCACAAGCGTCTGCCGCGCATGCGTCTGCATGGGATGATGATGGTAGTTGATAAAAACTATCCTAGATGTTGTCTTAAACTATCTCCATATAAATTTAATCTAAACCAGTTCAGAAAATTTAAGTGCACCTCTTCACACAAAAACAGAGAGACAGACGAAAAACAAAGTTACTTTCGCATTTATGATATAGTTTAGGTAAGGATTAAATATTTCTTAAAATACTTTTTTTAGATAACTTAGACCTATTGTCAGGTAACAACAAGGCGTGTAGGTACAAAAATAAATGCTTATCGCCTAAGTTAATTTTTCACCGACTTGAATAGAAAAAAAAAATTATATAGAAAATAAACGTCATATTCCCATAGAAATTAATCATTAATTATGACTTTGCCACACTTTGTCATTGCAAATGTCACGCAGAGTTAGCTTAGTCTATATAGTAGTTTTTAGTTCATGCATTAAATGTATAACAAGAGACCAAAAAAAGTCTGCAGCCGATTTGATAGCCCACGCAGTGCAAGTGTCATTTATACGTCATAATTTCATAGAAGTTTGACGTTTAAAATAGCACTTTCACTGCGTGGGCTATCAAATCCGCTGCAGACTATTATTAATGGACTGACTCTAAAAAAATGAGAACTAACTCGACTGTTCAATAGCGCGAAGTCGGCGGTCCAGCTGTCTCCACTGCAGGTCTTCGACGCAATTCCCGGGGCCTTTAGGATCCTGGCCCTGGGTGCCTCGACCCACCATGTCCAGTACTTCGCAGGCCGTTAAGGAACATTGGGCGTGAGTTAGCTGTAATACTGATCAAAAACGTTAAAAACAATTGAGTTAATAATTAAATATCTGGGAGAGAAAGATCTGGGAAGAAAACATATAAAAAGCTCAAAATTGCGCGTTTTCCCAGAGATAAAACCTAGCTAGATCCATTTGTCGCCCCCGAAAACCCCCATATATCAAATTTCATCGAAATCTTTAAAGCCGTTTCCGAGATCCCCGAAATATATATATAAATAAATGTGTAAATAAACAATAATATATATAGATAGATAAATATATTTTTAAGTTGTTTTAAACATTATAAATTAAGATTCTGGGTAGGCCAAAATAATGCTTCTGATAAAGATTTGACTAATACAAATCACCTTTGTGCAGCTAAGCCTTCAACCAGTAAATCTATAGACAAAATACAAGTGCTTTCTTGAGATATCTTTATAAAACTCCACTGATTGTGAAATATTAACGATGAAAAGTAACTTTTTGTTGGTCACCTCACCCCGGTCCTCCATAGGAAACTGACTGAGCGTTTTCTATTCATGTTGATGTAAAAAGGGTGCTGGGAATGTATTAATTTGGGACACGATAGCCTTAAACGAAAGGAGAAGCTGTCACTCACGCTCTTGAATAACGATGTTTTTCAGCTACCCTTTAAGAAACTTAGCCTATTTACACACTCCTAGAGAGTGTTTTACAAGCCGTTTATTTATTTTAGAATATTTGTGATATTAATTTGTAAACTGGAATAACCAAAAATTTTTGTCACCATTAAGAGGAAAGAGGACGGAAGTTTCTCTTTCTTTCTTCTTTCTGAGCCAAAGATAAGATTGTGTTTTTTTAATGAACGGGACCTGAGTTAAAAATGCACAAAGTATATCATTTTAGTTTGAGGCAAAAGATAACAAATAAAACTTTGTATAGCATTCCACATATTGAATAATTTTACGGTTTAGACTCACTTAATTGTTTTAATTATTCAATGTTAGTATGTCTCACAACAGTTTAAATTCAATCATTCCACATATTTTTAGGTACACATAAAACTAGTGCCTACGTCAAATCATGGGATTAGTTGTCAAGCGGACCCCAGGCTCCCATGAGCCGTGGCAAAATGCCGGGATAACGCCAGGAATAAGAAGAAGAGATTCCACACATTTTTAGGTATTCGGTTTATTTTCAGTAAACAGAGATTAATGGATCCGATTCATTTTCATGTCATTGACTTTCACTTAGTTTTTCTTCCTTTTGCTACGGTTTCCGATGAATATCAATTAGATTAGAACAAGGGGAATAATAATTAAAGTTCGTTTTTTTAGCATTAGAAATAAGGTCTTTTTATTGAAAAACACGTTTTAAAAATAAGTCACGTCAAATATGTAACAATTATGTATCTGATACGATCATTTATATTCTTCTGCTTTCATAAGTAATAGTTACCTACTGATTAAAAAAAAAACGTTTTTCAATTAAAAGACATTAAGAGCGCTTACCTTCTTTCTAATGCTAAAAAAAACGAACTATAAAGGTCGCACATATTTGGCAGTGACTTGTGGCTTATCGAATGTAAATTTAATATATTCAAATGAAATCTATGTCGTAGGTACCTATTTAAAGATGTCGTGTGCTCGCTCTAGTGGGCCGATTCTGTAGTAACAGTTTGATAAGATTTTATCTTATTTTGATACAACCTTCACTTGTGCTATGAGGTATCTCAATTGCATCAATACTTAAGGCAAGCGAGATGCCTAATGTGACGACTTTCATTATAAAAGATACGTGTTGGATTGTATTGAAATTTTGCACGAGGTATATGTATCTATTGCTTGTACGGCCCTATTCTAACTTTAACACTAGAGATCATTTAGAGATGAACAACATACGATATCGAGAAGATATAGTCATTTGTAAGTCAGATATGTCAAATTTGACGTTTCCGCGATTCTGGAGGTCCTCTTGAACGATTTCGACAAGTTATAACTTAGATATCCAAGTCACATCTAGTCGATATCTAATATAAATCTAGTTGATCTCTATATCGTCTCTAGATCTTGTGATTATCTCGTTTCCCGAATACGCGTGATAATTAGTTTATAATATAGATCCAGCTTATCAAACGAAATACAGCTAAAACAAGTTTTGTAGGAACTTGAATTCACTGTATTTTTTAGCTCTGGTATCTGAAGCTACATAGACTAATTACAGGCATAGATATATCTTATCCTATTAATTGCAAAGTTTCCGAGCAATCTAGCCAGTCGTTTTAAAATGAGAGTGTAACTGCGTTTGTATGGAGAACCGAGTTTGCTGCAGACTTTAATTTTAATGATATCATTTACAGAATATAAAATCTGAATTGATCACCAGAACTCAATTTCTCTAAATGGACGCATTGATTGATATATCATTACATTTCTATAATAATTCAATGTGGCTTTATGTAAAAATGGAAATGCGCCGTCTATATTATAATAATTGCGGGAACCTTTCAAATTTAGGTATAAAATACATAATTATGTCCAAAAGTAATAAATGTGAAAGTACTGTCTGTCTGTCTGTCACCAGGCTGTATCTCATGAACCGATAGAGGCAGTTCATATATTTTTGTTGCCGCAACCGCAACAAATACTAAAAACGTGATTTTTTTGCCATTTTTTGCGTAATGGTACGGAAACCTTCGTACGGGAGTCCGACTCGTACTTGGCTTGTTTTTTTTAAGTAGGATGATGCCTTAGGATAAGGTACATAATATTTTGCAGTACCATACCATTATTTCTGAGATTTTAAGGGATCTTGATATTTACTTGGAATTAATTAAATTTGGTAATCTTAATACTTGATGGAAACGAAAACAAACAAACCAACTGAGATTGTTTCAAATTCCAAACGATTACGATTTTAATCGTACCTACATAAAGGTTTTGGAATTAAATGGGACAAAACCCGTAGAAACGTTGTTAGTCCTAATATAATTTGAGATTGAAAACGTTAATAGAATTTTAAATTGATTGCGTATTTGCTAGTATATAATATTTCAGTAATAAATGCGCTTTTTTGCTAGGTAACTTTTGAAGTTTACAATAAAATTTTGAAGTTATATTCAGTTGGTGTATTTCAGAGGTTGAAAAGACAATTTTCCGAACCCATCTGAGGTCTTACTCGGTATTGTCTTTTCAATAAGCACAAACATTATGTAAAGATCAGGATACCAACAAGAATTTGTTGAGGTGACAAATTCGAGCGTATATTAAGCCCCCCTCCCCCCCAAATTTTACATCAAAAATCTTGGTGGCTCCACTTCTTAAATCCATCCTTGCTTCCTTAGGACCAATCCTGCCATAAGCAAATCCTTTGTTCACGAAACACCTTATCAAATACGGGACAAAGGTGACTATATACGATTCTCAAGCAAATGAAAACGCGCAAAGCAATAACAACAATAAATTAACCTCATTACATTACCAGCGGTTAAATTTGGAAGGCTGATTATAGGGCAATTAAACTGGATTTACCAGAATGTTTATGAAATTCGATTCAGTAAATACGATAAAAGATTTGGCTTGAATTCTGAAAAGTTAAAGGAAGATTTATGTCTCGTTTTGTTTAACAAGCTGCGTTGTTATTCCCTTCGTTTATCGAGCGCATTGCTACGGGAAATTTGGCAGGTCTGGGGTGAAACTAATCCTCAAATTATCATCAGGAAGATAAAGTACGCTTGAAAGTTAAAAATTATTCCTAACCCTACTTATTCGATTTCTGTAACGCAAATACACTTAATTTTTAACACGCTTTTATTAGGTTGACCTGTATGTAACTATGTAATGGAATCTAAGGTAACTAATTTAACCATCTTCCAAGGATCGTAGCGTCATGAAAATTGGCAACTGTATGTAGTTCTGATGACAATACAATAATATGGTACTGTCCAACTGATCTGAAGATGCAGCCGGAAGATATGAACTGGAACTTCATGATGGAACATCGTATCATAGCTGTGTTTAGATTTGTTAGAAAATTCTTGTAATGAACTTTAACCATGATTAGGTTTCAAGGTCTGACGATGAAGCCGGAAGATAGGCACTGGCATTCCATGATGGAATTTCGTATCATACTCATGTTTGCACTTGTGAGAAAGGTCGCGTAATGGACTTTGAACACGAAGCGTGTTTTTCTAGTGTTTTAACACTTCAATTATTTCTCTTACCATGAGTGTTCCGCGGCCGTAGTCGCTAGAGTTTGCGTAAACTACTTACTCGTACTGATATACTCGTACTTATTAGTGCGAGAGATATGCACTGCGAGTAATTTAGCCCATGGTAACAGTATAAAGATCACGTAGACGAGATCGCGTCGAGTTGATGCTCTCGATAACGATGGAATTTAATGAGCTGTGCGCTTTGATTGATGATGCTGATGTCGAAGCCAAAGGAAGTATACTCGTAATATCATTTACTCCGATCCGGCGTAAGACCACCTAATTTTAACTCAATAGGTATTGAATTTACTGGTCTTTTGTTCTTATGAATTTTAGTTAAGTACTACATAACACACTGTCTCCTTAAATTATGTAAGGACCGAATAAGAAATTAAAAACGGACTATGACAAAACTATGAAAATATGCCTGAAAACGGAACACATTCTAATAATGAAAACTGCGAGTAGATACGTAAAATTAATTGTGAATGATATAATCGGATATACTTAAATTAAATAACATTGATTATTCAGTAAATAGTTTGACTATTTTCCAGCGATCAGTGAGCAAATTATGCGGCACGTTATTAATTTAGGTATAAAATAAATACAATTTATGCATTTACAATAACTACCATTATATATTTTGAAACTATAGATAATTGCTTATTATAACTATTTTAGTTATTAGTAGTTAACTGCGGTTAATATTTGTTCTTTACATTTTTGATTTTAAAAATTTATAGCCAAAATCCGGAATTAAGAGAGGGTCCAGATCTGGACACTGGAGGTATTAATCATTTTTTTCCTTCATACACAACATTTATTTCGGATTATAGTTTAAATAGTACTAGATACTTTAAACAACACAAATATTGACAGCACACGCAGTGCAAGTCTCATTTATTCGTCATAATTTTTACACCTAAAAACAAATTAGAACACAATTTACAATATTTTAATAGAAAGTTATTTTATTCTGAGACCAAAACTCATTATATTTTAATAGGTGCTTACGACCTATTCGAGTAAGTAATAGCTATTCGTGTTAATTAGGTGAACAATAGTCCTGCTAATAAAATTTCCCAAGTAATTTCGCTTAATGAGGTGAGCGTGCAGGTACTGGTATTTTATAACTCCAGATTGAATCTTAATGGGCTTTTTAAAATGTAATTTACCCTGTTCAGCAATTAACTGACCTGTTTTCGTTTGTCAAGGGTAGGTTTCATGTTAATTGTTCATTTAATTTGAATTATTATAGTGACTATTTTGAGCAGCAGCGGAAATGAGAAACAATTATAATATTTCCGAAATACCAAAAAACTTCAATAAGGTAAGTACCCCTATTAACGAGGGGGTTAAGCAACTTTTACAAAGACAGCCAAAAATGAAACATAAGCTGGCTCTGTATGGACAATGACATATTTTTTTATGATAGTTTGTATATCGAAATGTATATTTCATTCGTTTTTGGACTTGTTTTGGCCAGTTATATAGAAAAAAATAATTATTAAACCTAAAACGTCGAAATCGCCTATTACCGTGGTAATTGATCATTGCTACCCAAATACCGCGGATAAGGGTTCCTTTTTACGAGGGTAAATAAACCCATCGCATTTTTAGTTCCTACTTATATCTATTTGACAATAGTAGTTAAATAAATAGTAGGTATAATATTTAATCAGATTTCCAATCATAAGATTCAATTAATTTTTTTTTTGGTTTTTCTATAAGGAAAAATAAGAGAATTTTTAGTAAAACATAATTATGAAAATGATTTCCTTTGAGTCTACTTACACCTACTAACTACCCTTAGATAATAATATATATGTGGTCGTATCAAAAATGCATCCTGTATATAAGTATTTACATAATACAATATTAAATAAATAAATATAAGGCGATATTTTACACAGATCGACATGGCCCCAAACTATGCAAAGCTTCTACTATGGATACTAGGCGACGATATACATACTTATATATAGATAAATAGAAATTTACAAAATAAAAATAATAATTCAGCCTATATACGTCCCACTGCTGGGCATATTTATATACCTACATAGAAATCACCCATGACTTAGGAAGAAATATCTGCGTTCATCACACAAATATATGCCCATCAACATCAAATTGATCCAATAATACAAGATATGTGAAATCAAATATTAAAATAAATTAATTCTGGATGTACTGCATCCATTATTAATAACACATATTTAAACCAAACATAATTTTAAATTAATTAAAAACGAAACTTAAATATAAACTAAATATGTATAAAATAAACAACCTACTGAAACCCGTCCCGGGCTGCCCCCGACGCAAAGGTGCCCATCACGCTCGCTGCGTTACCGCGTTGGATTGTGATTGTATGTTGGTGTATTATATGTTCTAATTAAAATAATAGAATAGGTTTTATAATAATTATATTATGAACCTATTTATTTCCTACCAAAGTTGTAGGTGAGTCGGTATTGGGTTCCCATACATCTTATTACCGATTGATGTCTTTTGTAACCATCGCTAAACGGTTTAATTCACATTATTGTAAAACTCATTTACGAGCAATAAAAATAGATAAAGATCGTGTATATTTTGAACACAATCAAAATGGAAGATACTACATATTACGAAACATTGTAGGGTACATCGCCAATTATTAGCCAGTTTTCAATTACTGGCCACCTATACTAAAATGAATTCTGTGTATAGGTGAATAGAACTCATTTTTGTAAGAGGCGGCCAGTTATTGAACGAGTGGGTTGTGGATAAATTTCAGTTACTGGCCATTTTCCTTATACTGAAAATGAGTTTTATTTATCTGTAAATAGAATTCATTTTTGGAATAGGTGGCCAGTAATTGAAAACTGGCTAATAATTGGATTTTCGTACCTTATATACTAAAATGAACTTTGTTCACCTATAAATAGAAATCAAATTAAGTGGCCAGTAATTGGGGGGTGGCTAGTAATTGGCGATGTACCCTATAAAAGAAACTTGACAGCCATTCTTTTGTTTTTATATCAATATTTAAACAAGATTCTCATATAATGGTTTCTAAGGAAACCTCCAGTTAAGTGCTTAAAACTGTAGTCAAAATTAAGAGTTCTTGAATAGATTTCATACCACGTTAATAGCTCTTTAGCTTTATAGATGGTTAAATATTTCAATAAAATCAACAGTTAAGGAAATATGTATTTACATATGAATATATAACCCTTCGAACTTAAAATACCGTTTCCGCTATTACCTCGAAATTAGGAACCACACCAAAAAATGGAACTCAACACCGAGGTTTTTAATTTCCTGTTTTTTACTATTGGTAAGCAAATATTTACAAATTGAGGATTAGGGAACCATAAATATCATAATTAAGAATTGATATAAAGTCTTAATCTTTCTATAATATTCACCATTACTATGAAAATCACTGAATAAAATACGCGTTTGCTTACTTGAGGTGTTGCGCGTCAGTATGGAGCATTCAAATCCTGCGCCCCCGATGAGTTAGTTTACGGTTTTTGAATTGTTTACTTTGTGTTTCTTTACTAGTGCTATACTTATTCGACAGTCTATAGAGAAGGCTTTATTTGTGTGTACTTCAATTTAAAAATGGTCAATAGGCTTTCGTATAAAACGCTTTTTTGTACATACCGCGGTAATCACTGCCGATTTTAATGGGCTCGTTAATAGGGGTCCTACCTTAGAAACTCCAAAATCATTCTGCCAAGTGCACCACACACTTTGAGATTTTTGTATGTTTATCTACGCACATATCATTAACGCTCTAAAATGCATTCAGAAACCATAGGAAATGACCAGCATTATGACAACCAATTTTACTATGAGTACTTTCTTATCTGTGGTAGTAGGTAAAATCGGTACTTTAAAGTTATAACTTTATAGATTTTTGTAAGGTTATGAGTTTAAATTTGGAACAGCTGTCAAAATTCAAGGGGGTGTCTATTCTAGTATCCATAGATATTAAAACAATTATCGATACGAAACGTCAATTCAGTATATTTTTTTAATATAAACCGTACGACATTTTATCTCGAGTGACATGAGAATAGGGACTTCATTCGTTTGTCTATGAATTTAAAAAAAAACTACAGATGCGTGACATGTGTGAAAAAAGTTTTCATTTACCGCCATTTGACGTACAGTTTATCTTTTAATTAGTTTTAGGTATAAAATTAATTTGTATTGTTGTTTCTAATTAAGTTTTAAGCAAAAGTTTCATATAAAATGAGTGATAAAAAGATATTTAAGGAGACGGCACCTCTCAAATCTGCGAGTTCCGCCAGAGAGCAACGAATAACGACTTTCCCGAATGAAGGTTGAGGGAGGCGATGGCTGAGATACGCGTCATACTCGTTGTTTAAGCAACAGATTTCATCAGCGCATCGCGCTGATCCACGCAGATCAATCTAGGGCATAAGCCAGCAGAAACATATTGTCTTAGTTGCACTTTACACGGATGGAATACAAATAAGATTCACATATGTGTGCTATAGGTAAAGTTGTGTATATAAAGAAATGTAAATTGTAAATAAATCAGATACCAATTGTCCGTTGGTGTTTCACTACCTCCATACCCAAAAACCTCTGCTTGCTCAGGGCGACACTCTGAGAGTAGAGGCTCCCATCCACCACCTTTTTACAGGAACCCTTGCTGTGGCATAAGACTCCTTCAGCCTTAATCGATCGTTTGAGCCTGGGCGATCGGCAGCAAGTATCCATCCACCACCTTGATCCCCCCCCGTAGGGAATCCGTCTGTGACCGATAGGTCTCCCGGTACAGACATCCTTAGGATCCCTTGCTATCGCCTCCCACCTTATTTTATGCAGTCTGTGCAGGCACATGCAACGCCTGAGTACCATTTGATTCCATATCATTTCAGTCCACTTAGTAATCCAGGTACTCGGCCTTAGCGTGTGGCTGTACACTCGTGAACGGGTGCAGTTTGTGGAGACTGGTCTGTTTAAGCTAAAACGAGCTATTATACTTAGTAACTTAATTTTTATTAACTAATTACAGTGAGACGCCTCATTCTGTTCTCGTAAGTTTCTTTTCTCTTAATGAATGTATTAATTATACAGGATATTGACTCTTGGAGACCCTATACATCTCTAAGGATAACTTGATAAACTATATAATCTTATAGTTCTGACACCTAGAGACATTTACACCTCTAAATATTATAGATTTTTTTTGTGTGTTTTTTTATCTGTATTTTGTATGTAATTCGACATTAAGAGACCATATATATCTCTTAGTAATTGTAATACGTTAGATTGAATTGTTAGTTTTATTTTATAAAATTGTTGATGTTATTATTTTTGCTTTTGTGTAAATTCAATGTTGACGTGTAAAAGTGCCCTTGTGGCCTATTTGCTGAATAAATGTTGATGTTGATGTTGATGGATGTCGACTGAAATATGAGGTTAGTGAATATATAAAAGAAGGTAATTATATGTGTGTAGATAAAGTAGTGTATGTAACTGTACATAATTAGGCATTAAAACACTCGTGTGATCCTTTTAAGAAACTCACTTCGTTCGTTTCTTAAACCCACACTCGTGTTTTAATGCCTTTCATTATGTAGCAGTCACATAAACTACTATTACGCCACTTTACGCTTGACTGGTATTTAAATTTTATTTGTTACTTCGCTTTATAATCAATTTACCATATTAAAATGTTTGATATTTATATATTTTACCATTCTAAAGAAACAGCTAAAACTTATAAAAACTACGTTGCCTCTACATATGCAAAAAATACATTTCGTGTCGATCCACTCGATCACTTACGATAACACTAAGTTAGAAGGTTCCATCGAATCCCTTTTAGAATGAATTTAAAAATAGAATAGAATGAATTTAAAATATAGTGAATAGAAGTCTCCCGATAAAAATAAGTTACTGGTACTTCCCGAAGAGTGGCCAAAAATAAACGTAGAATATACCGAGTTTAAAGGAAATGTGGAGGACATGCATCATAGCATTGTGGGCTACATGTCGCAAACCAATACGTTTTTCCTGTATGCCGGGCCCGTAGGCCACGTTTTACGAGGGCATGTAGCACTCTCCCGGGAAAAAGAAGAATTTCACACGGTGCCTCAGAATGAAAGATTAATGCCCGTATAATCTGCCTGTACCTCCCTTTTTTCTCCATCGGTTTTATCCAGAAAGGAATTAAGAGTCCTAATTGATGAGTTGTTAGGGAATTAAGAGGTACTCTGTTTACTTTGGAAATTTATTTAACTGGGAATATGGGTGAGTGTTCGACCTAAATAAACTTTTCATGATGTATTTCTACCTCAATGACATTAAGTTTGAAAAGTACCTAGGCTAGCACTGTGTAAGTAGGTACCTACTTATTAATTGTTAAGCCTTTATTTACTTCTCGTACTTATATCAGCTTATTTGTAGGTACATAAGTACATGTATTTTATAACTTGCAGTACGCAGGCGTATACTCTGCCTACCTGCGTTCAGTACTTGTCGAAATAAAAAAACCACGGGATAACGATCTGCAAACAAGTACCTTCCAATTAAAATGTTAATTACACTTTTCGTCACGTAAAACACGAGCCTATTAATCATCTTATGTAAATATTTACTACTATAATATATAGGTAGTTTTATACTATAATTTGTCATCAAAAACACCTGAAATACATTAATTACTCGTATTAATACATAGTTAATTAAGTTAGTAACACACGATTAACCTAAATTAAAACTTAAGTTTACATAACACCTAGATACTTTGTATGTACAGCCAGCCAAGAAAGTGGTCTACCACTTTCTTGGCTGACCGTACCTACCTAAATTATTTGCCGTCGTAATAAAAATTGTCCGTAGGAAAACATTGTAATTAGTAGTTTCTAAAAATGTCCCATCTGTATAGATGATATACAGGACAGGTAGGTATATAGGAGCTTTATATATAGTTAATTAACATGTTTTGTTTAGTATACAATTTCTCACAAAATCGGTATACAAGAAAAACAAAGCGATTAATGGCGTTTAATCGTCTTGATTTCAGTTTTCGACAAAAATACTTTCGCATACCATCGACACTCGCAACGCCAGAGTTGTAATTGCGTTACCGGCCTTTTAGATACGTGTACGCTCTTTTCTTGAAAGTTTGAAGGTCATATCGGTCTACGGTATAGTACATTATATACATGTCGGCGGCCAATCGTAAGATCGGGCAGATCGTAATGTTCCTGTGTATTGTCTTGAGGACAGTCACATTAAACCAATATATAGGTAAGATAGGTTCGTTAGGTTGCTTCAGATGCCCCAAGGGCAAACTGCCCAGTAATAGGAGCCCCGCGTAGCGGGGCTCCGTCGACTCAGGGAACGAGTCAAAGATTTTCACGTTTCACGATATGCCTGATGTTACGATCGGACACCGACATACATATACGGTAACAAAATTGCCTGAAATTTGACATAAAAGCAGCTTGTAAACTTAATTTTTAACCGTCAGTTTATTTTGATATTTTAAATTACCAAAATAAATAGGTGACCTATTTAAAATATATAAAAGTATTTATTAACTATTTACCTTCAACAAACACGAAGTATGAAACAAATAATAGTACACGTTGTTTCATTATGAGTTTATGACCACTGCACTGACCACATAGATTAACTACCATTCCCTTTGCCGACTTTTGTTATGTGGACACTATGCAACAGTGAACCATTTGGATTATTATACATTTAGAGCATATTCTATATAAGTACTTAACATATAATAATGTCATATTGTATTCTTAAATTTAAGATTTTATTAAATGTGTCACGGAACCGGTGAAGAAAATTTGTAAACGTTTAGTTTAGGTTTCTTTTTTACGTTTTACGCATTTCTTGACCGGTTCGTCAAGAGAAATAACTTTGGGCCCGATTCGGATTTTGAAATATACATCTATTAGATATCTTTTAGACATCACCAAGATACGATAACGATATGTTTAAGATCTAACCTGTCAAATTTGACATTTGCGCGATTCTGGAGATACTCTTGAACGATTTCCACAGGATATGACTTAGAGATCCAATTCACATCTAATAGATATCTTACTTATCTAGCGTAAAAGTGACATTGGTTGCCCGAATTGCGCTGCAAAAGTGAACTAGTTGATATCTAAACTATAACGTATCTAGAATGGATCTAGTACGTGTCGTCTCTTGTGAATATCTTGAAGTTCGAATACGGCAGTTTATCTATTCCAAAACATATAAGAGGTTACCTACTTGTTATTTTATCTACCTATTCCTATTCATTCAGCTTGAAACGATTGTTTTAATTCGATCTATGTAATATTTGTTATATTTAAAGAAAAAATACTAATAGAGATATGTACCTACCTAATGCTTAGGTATTAGTTTTAGTTTTGTAGGTAGTTTTAAGTTTAGGCTACTTTTTATTCTAAGTTTGTTATTAATATTGTAAATATATCTGTGGTTGATATCAAAATAAAAAATAATGCTTGCCATAATGAATATATAACCAGGAAGTGGCTTATTTAAAATTGGGCATTTTGCTTTTGCCTAAGTTGTTAAAGATACAAAGTTTATCTTCACTTATTCACTGAAAACACAAAAAAATTATGAGCCTGAGAAAAAGATTCCTCTTTCGTAATAGTAATATAGTGTCCCTGTTCAATACTTAAATCTTCTTAGCAAATTTTATTCTAAGTAAGAAATCTCAAACTAGAGCCATTCAATCAATTAAAAGTTTTAAGATGCTTAGGTTCAACTTAGAAATACCAAGGATAGTACGTTGTTATTGGGAGCAGCTGCTTTAGTGAAAATGCTTTTAGTTTTAGCGTTATTTGTTATCTGTTCGACATTTAAATAAGGCCTTTGTTTTTCTAGGTAGTTTTTGCTTGCGTGTCGGTAAGTACTTTTATACCGTTTTATTGGTGGAGCTATTTTCGTTAATTGTAGGTCTAAGTGGCATGTATGTAAGCTTATTGCACCAAAGTAGGCCCTGTTCTTAACCTTTTGGACGCCAATGTCCAACGCCAAAGATGGATTAATCGGTCAAAGACCATAGAGCAACATAGACCTACGTGTATAAGTTCAATTTCAGTTTTGGCACTTCGGTGACGTGGCCTCCGAGTGACAGCTTTTGTGTTTGGCACGGCGTCGAAAAAATTAAGCTCGCCTACTTTCAAAATTTCATACTTTTATAAGTGCAACCTACGATATGACGAAATGTGAAACCTACGATGACCATGCATACGACATGCATATGCCTTACATGAAAACTCTTTTAACAACAAAACACTAAAGACAAACTAACTACTAACCTGACGAATTCAGTCATCAATTTACTGAACGCGCAATCTCTCTCGTAATAATTTCCCTAGTTGAGTTTTTTTGTTAAATTGCAGCTCTATATTATATAACGCCATCTACAATCTATTGATGTACAATTACCCAATTAAACAAATGGATGACGTCCGCCACTCAGCAGACAGCCGAATAGGCGGGGGGTGGGGGGCCTTGTTTGGCAACCGAATCGTCGACAATTATACTTCAATATCTTTAGTATAAAAAAATACAATAAAAATGTAATTAAAAGTATACTTACACACTAAATCAAAAATAAGGCTCTGCCCCTTTTATAATGGGTTTATATTTAGTATTGTTTTGTGTTTTACTTTCATATCCTGGATACTGTTAAAAAACCTTAGCTGAGATTAAAGACAAATAAAGAAAATAATACTACGTCAAAACAAAACAAAAAACAAAAATACAAATGTCAATACTTATAAAAGTAGGTATATTATATTACTATAGAATTACCTTAAAGAACGCTTTGTCAAATTTCTGTGGTATTTGCATGTGTGCGTCCGCACTCACAGGAGCGACTACGTGTAATGTACAAATACTAGTAATAAGCATACATCGTTATCGCGGGAGCAAATATAAATTTATTAAAGAAGTGGTAAAACAGACTGCCCGTTTAGTAAAAACAGACCTTTCTGCCTACACATTATAAGCCTCCAAGAAGTTCATCATACATAGCACGAAGTTTTTGTTGCATAATGTTCATAAATCTTGCTTTACACTCTGTTAGTAAATAATGACCCGGAATCGACATATCAAATAAATATTCATGATTTATTTTGTACAACATTATTTAATTTTTGTTGATCTTAAGTGATTTTCGTAATATACGACATAAATTTTCTCTATGTTTTCTACTCTTAATCTGCGGCGTCGTGCAGTAAATATCCATTTTAATTGGCTAAATGATCTTTCGACTGCTACTGTTGTAATGGGTGCGTTTTTAAAACGACGGAAGTAATCAAATGTAGAACGATATATCGTTGAATCTAGTACTATCTCCTTCTCCGATATCAGTTCACACATTTTTTTCATAACTTCATATCCGGCATTTTTCTGCAAAACCACTTTGAACTTTTTTAAAATCTGTTTTCCATCTTTATTCAAAATTAATTTGGATATATGTTTGTATGTATTTTGTACTATGGTCAAACTTTCACTAAGAGATAGATTTTGGCACTGCAGTTTATTTATAGCATCTGGTATTACTTGCAGATACTTTGCTATGAAATTTACATCTTTTCGAACTTTTGCACTGAGTAAAGATTTTTTTGCTTTGACGATGCACTGTGCGTCTGAATTACGAAATGTGTCTATAACGCTTTTTATTTCATCAAAATACTTGTTGTAGTAAGTGGTAGCCTCGATCCATGTTCCCCAGCGAATAATTGTTGGGTTTGGAGGCAAAGGAATTCCATTAAACATTTCTCTTAATGCTTTTACTCTTTTCGGAGATTTGCGAAATACTTTCTTTACATTTGAAA
The DNA here is from genome assembly GCF_963556715.1 of Cydia fagiglandana. Taxonomy (NCBI): domain Eukaryota; kingdom Metazoa; phylum Arthropoda; class Insecta; order Lepidoptera; family Tortricidae; genus Cydia; species Cydia fagiglandana. Next base: position 15,790,854 of record NC_085938.1, read on the forward strand.
TTAATAGGTTAACTTCTGGAAAAAGAACACGAACTTGATCGGCAACTCTGTTAAGAGCATGGGCTAAACATGTAACATGGACAATGTTCGGAAAAAGTGTTTTCAAATTTCTGCCAGCTTTCAACATATACCCCACACCATCAGTCAATAACAACAACACCTTGTCATGCTTATTGTGACCAGGGCCCCACAAATCATCCAGGGCATTTTTTTACAGTATTAGTTATACTGATATTGTTCGTTTCATTTAAACATTTGCTTGACAGCACGTGTGGAGTTCCAACATCATCTTCAAGCATAGCACCTACTATAACGTTAGCGATTTGACGACCTATAGCATCTGTGGTTTCATCAACACTTACATATATATACGCGTCTTTTAATTCGTCTCTAATTATATCCATCTCTTTGTCGTATAATTCATTCACGCAAGTCTGCCTCAGCAAACATACTGAAGGGACCTGAACAGTTTTTTCAAATTTTCCAGATACACAATCTTCAATGAAATTTTTAAATACAGGGTTCTCTATTTGAGACCACGGTATGTTACAGCTTACTAGAAATTTTGTCAGTTCCAACCTAAAATCTTTTTTGAGAGAAGTGTGTCTTTCAGAGTTAAAATGACGTTTCACGGAAGATTTAGTTTTACAAAAACTAATATTGCACTTCGAGCAAAATAGATTTGTATCGCGAGCCTCTAGCTCAGGATAATCCTGTATAAACAACCCCACAAATTCATCACATGTTATTTTCCTTCGAGGCATTTTAAAGGCAACTTCTATTTGATTATGTTGTTACAAATAAAGATCAGTCAAGATTGACAAATGTCTAAATTGACTGATAAGGTTGCGTACCTAATAGGTAATCTTTTTAAGTACCAATCAAGTCAAGTATGGAGGTAAGATAGCATTGATATTCAATAAAATAATTATACATTTTAAGGTCGTAGGTATAAACGTTTCTCTATACGAATGTCATTTCTGTTTTTGACTGTTTTTTATAATCTTTCAGTATTGTCAAATCGTATTTGCTCCCGCGATAACTGCCCTGATAATACTGTAAAAAATGCCCTGGATGATTTGTGGGGCCCTGGTCACAATAAGCATGACAAGGTGTTGTTGTTATTGACTGATGGTGTGGGGTATATGTTGAAAGCTGGCAGAAATTTGAAAACACTTTTTCCGAACATTGTCCATGTTACATGTTTAGCCCATGCTCTTAACAGAGTTGCCGATCAAGTTCGTGTTCTTTTTCCAGAAGTTAACCTATTAATTTCAAATGTAAAGAAAGTATTTCGCAAATCTCCGAAAAGAGTAAAAGCATTAAGAGAAATGTTTAATGGAATTCCTTTGCCTCCAAACCCAACAATTATTCGCTGGGGAACATGGATCGAGGCTACCACTTACTACAACAAGTATTTTGATGAAATAAAAAGCGTTATAGACACATTTCGTAATTCAGACGCACAGTGCATCGTCAAAGCAAAAAAATCTTTACTCAGTGCAAAAGTTCGAAAAGATGTAAATTTCATAGCAAAGTATCTGCAAGTAATACCAGATGCTATAAATAAACTGCAGTGCCAAAATCTATCTCTTAGTGAAAGTTTGACCATAGTACAAAATACATACAAACATATATCCAAATTAATTTTGAATAAAGATGGAAAACAGATTTTAAAAAAGTTCAAAGTGGTTTTGCAGAAAAATGCCGGATATGAAGTTATGAAAAAAATGTGTGAACTGATATCGGAGAAGGAGATAGTACTAGATTCAACGATATATCGTTCTACATTTGATTACTTCCGTCGTTTTAAAAACGCACCCATTACAACAGTAGCAGTCGAAAGATCATTTAGCCAATTAAAATGGATATTTACTGCACGACGCCGCAGATTAAGAGTAGAAAACATAGAGAAAATTTATGTCGTATATTACGAAAATCACTTAAGATCAACAAAAATTAAATAATGTTGTACAAAATAAATCATGAATATTTATTTGATATGTCGATTCCGGGTCATTATTTACTAACAGAGTGTAAAGCAAGATTTATGAACATTATGCAACAAAAACTTCGTGCTATGTATGATGAACTTCTTGGAGGCTTATAATGTGTAGGCAGAAAGGTCTGTTTTTACTAAACGGGCAGTCTGTTTTACCACTTCTTTAATAAATTTATATTTGCTCCCGCGATAACGATGTATGGTAATAAGTAATAAACGAGCATCTATCAGAGCCGGTTGTTTCACTTAAGTACTTGCCTTTACCTCACTGGCGACGAGGATGGGATACTATAACCATTACATGTAACCTATCATGTTAAAGGGTTTCACCTCGGAATGAGAGATAAGAAGCTGGAGACTTGTATAGAGCTTCAGTATGGCGTACTAGAAGTGATCAGTTTGCATTGAGTTTCCAGCTTATAACTTCTTATTCCGAGGTTGAGCCCTCTTTTCAGGTTAAAGTAACCGTATTATAATACGCTAAGGGCCACTTGCACTATTCACTAACCCGGGGATACCATGGTTACCAGTAAAATCTGACACTTGGTTAACGGTTTAACCGGTTAATCCCGGGTTAGTATGACGGTGCAAGTGGCGCTAGAAGTTGCTCAACTCATGATAGATATCAAAAGCAATGTACAGTTAGCATTCATAGTGATGGATGAAACAGCGCGCCAATAATCTGCCACCCTCTAATACTTTTCCAAATTGAGAGCTGTATAACAGTTCACGTTTATAGGTAAAAACTTTACTGAAGCCCTACTTGCGTGTGTACGTGTACAGTTTGCATAAAATGCATTAACATAATAAATAATATAAATATTTAATATAAGATATCTCTCTTGATTGAACTTGACAACTGTAATGCGTGACTTTCGGGATTTATTTATGGTTTTTTTTTTTCGTCATGATAATATTTATTACAATTAAAAATACACTACGTAATCTAAACATAAAACTAATTAAAAACTAAAGTTAAATACAAGCAAAATAATATAGACAAAAAAAAGAATTAAACTAATTAACTAAAAGTACCTAAAAAGTAAAAAAACCTACAAATAATGGATGTATTTATTTAATTGTACAAACTACACAATACTCTTTTTACGTGCAGAAGTCGTCGACTTTATGTCGTCCAGGATATGGTGTCATATTAATTTGAATTCATTCATCAAAGACAATTACCTACTCGAAATCGACAACTACTAAAGTCGGACCAAGAAAAGTCTGCAGCGGAATTGATAGCCCACGCAGTGCAAGTGATATTTATACGTCATAATTTCATAGAAGTTTGGACGTTTCAATAACATTTGAACTGCGTCGGCTATCAAATCCGCTGCAGACTTTTCTTGGTCTGACTCTATGATATTTTATCATCATAGAATCGTTAGTGATCAAGAATAATATTATAATTTATGAGATAACCAAACAATTAGTTTGCTAACCGTACCAGGCGTGGCTCACTCCGCGATTTCGTCGCTTTGCTGCAGGTAGCTAAAAGTACATCCGTTCGACCCCAATTTTGGGGTTTGCCATAAGCCGCGCGTGGCGCTGTCGCCCCCTGGCGGCCATATCTGTGCTGATCGTGACAGGCGCGTTTTGTTAGACAGTGGGTCTTCTGTATCTAGTACTATTATTTATTCTGTGACCGTACGTTATATTACAAATTTCAATAATGGAACGTCTATTCGAACACTTACACAGTCAACAGGGGCGTTAGCTAAGTTTTTTACCTATTCCATTGTCTGCTATACAAGTCTAATTGTCCCACGTCAACGTCATGTCTTTCTTTGTTCAGCTATTAGTGAATTCTGACGTGTAGTCTGATTCGTTATGATGCCGTTTTACTTACTCGAATGTTCAAAATGTGTCAGGGCATTTTCACTTTTGTGACGCGTTTTCACATTCCTACATTTTATTGCTGCTGGGTTGAGCTTTCGATATCACTGTAAAAATGAGTGACAGATCCAACGTTCTTATCGCCACAGTAATTCAGCAACGACAGCAACGTAATATCAAGGAAATTTACAGTGTCGTTATCGCCCCTGTAAGTGCTGCAGCAGTAACAGTGCAACAGCAACGCTGTTGCCGGTGCCATCTTAATGTAACCTTTAGGGCCCATGTAGACGATGCGAGAACTCGCACGCGAGTTTCATTACATTGCGGGTTTTGATCGATCGGTTGAATTGAACGTAACCAACAGTCCGCAATGTAACTAAAATCGCATGCAAGGTCGCGCGCCGTCTAAATCAGCCCTTATGCGTCGGTAGCACTATTTGAGGCACGTTGTCAAATCGCTGTAAAAAGTGTAACTCAGCAATTAGTGCGAAGAAATAGCTCTACAAGCCAATTTGATTATAGAGATCAAAAGTTCTCCGATCGTCAGAAGTTGAATGCTACATCGAACGGCTTTCAATTTCTGAACTGAAGTTCCGGGAAATGGCATTTAATCGACCGTTCTCTCATTCATCTCAGTTGAATGAAATTTGAATTGCATCGCTTTGTGTTAACTTTATTACGCTTTATTGAATTCTCGTTTTAAGAAGGAAGTATAGCACGTACCTACTCGTCAATACAAAAAGAGAAAACATTTCTCCACTTCTAAATATTTTCCATTCTCCATGATTTTTTAGTGTGTTATTGACATAACTATTTTCAAAATTTGCAATAAAAAAAAATGTTGAATTGCATTTTTTAAAGCGTAATCTATAAATCTAGAATATAATATACATTATGCTAAAACGATTGACCTCAAAATCAAAGTGATACTGATATGTTAGGATTTAGTTAGTGGAAACCGGCCATCATTATAGGCCCTCTGCCTAGATAGTTACGGGGACTGTTGCATGTACTGCACGACAGGACATTGGCAGCACCGGTAAGCAATTACTTGAGGTGAGAGATTACTTACCTACCATTGCCCCCGAGGCCCACCGTCCAACAGCTCTACCACAGAAATATTTGTCGTATTACTATTTATTATTAGCGCCTTCTGCAACGATATGATGGTCGTTTTTGTCTACGTGACCTGAGAGACGCGACTGCCAGGGCTGTCAGCACCGCTGCTTTCTGGCCATCCACTGTTTAGAGCACGGAAGAAAGAATGAGCGCGCCGTGGTTTAGAGTTTTAGAGGAACGTCGACACGAGAGTAGAAGAAGCGTGATAAAACGGTATCCGTCACTTTCCAGCCCGCGGTGTTAAAAAGTGACAGTTATTTTATCACGTGGATAAACGTGGATAAAGCCATCCATAATACGCCTGCTGTTATCTATTCTGTGGTTAAACTCATGGCATGTCCGATGTGTTAACATCAAAACAAACATGACCTATATTTTCACCCAAAATCCCTTCATTTGCAGAAGTGAATTAAACATTTTATTTAGTGAATTCGGCGGCATCGTTTTATTGATTTATTCATTGCCAGAGCTCGGTGTGGAAAAATCAGTATTCACTGTGCATTTGAGGAACTTACTGAAGGCTACAAATTGTGTTATTTACTTCCTCGCAACTTTTTACTGAAATCAATAAAAATCCGGGCATGTGCGAGTCGGACTCGCGCACGAAGGGTTCCGTACCAAAATGCAAAAAAAGGCAAAAAAAAAACGGTCACCCATCCAAGTACTGACCCCGCCCGACGTTGCTTAACTTCGGTCAAAAATCACGTTTGCTGTATGGGAGCCCCACTTAAATCTTTATTTTATTCTGTTTTTAGTATTTGTTGTTATAGCGGCAACAGAAATACATCATATCTGTGAAAATTTCAACTGTCTATCTATCACGGTTCGTGAGATACAGCCTGGTGACAGACGGACGGACGGATAGCGAAGTCTTAGTAATAGGGTCCCGTTTTACCTTTTGGGTACGGAACCCTAAAAACAAACATCGTAATGCTGAATAACTTTGTAGTGAAATCCGTGGAATATTATAGAAATAGTAATTGAATAAGTACACGTTTACACAGTGAGATCATAAAGATAACTAACTAAAATCAACAAATAGTCTATCCGACAGACAGTATGCGTACCGTGAGGGCAGATCCACCACGTCGCTATCCCGTGAACTGATACGGCGTATTGTAGCAGCTAGAGAGAGTCAGCAGGAGGTCGCAGTCTTGTGTTGTGACCTCTCAAAGGCTTTTGATGTTGCCGACCATGCAGTGCTCATAGGTAAGCTGCGCCATTACGGCATCCTCGATACATCATTGTCCCTTTTCTCAAGCCTACTTCAAAATAGGACACAAGTTGTGGTTAGTGATGGTGGGAAAGTGAGGTCTGATCCACAGGGAGGACGTATGGGCGTGGCGCAGGGATCATCAGTTTCAAATTTGCTCTTTTCACTGCTTTTAAACGACCTGCCTGATGCCATAAAAGCCGGTGAGGTACTAATGTATGCTGATGACGTTGCTGCGATTGTTACTGCTCCGAATGGAGATGGCGTTGAGAAGGCGTTGAACGAGGCAGCGGCGCAGCTTGCTTATTGGTTCAGAACCAATGGCTTAGCTCTCAACCTTAAGAAAACGCACTTCATGCAATTTAATTTATCTGGTCGCCAAGCAGCGCCGCTGGCTGTTGAAATTGATGGAACGCTGCTGGAACAAACCACTGCTACAGCTTTTCTGGGTTTTGAGATAGACTCGGGCTTGAAGTGGGATCGGCATGTAGACAAACTGTGCAGCAGAGTAGCAAGCGCGTGCTTTGCCCTTAGTAGAGTAGTCGGGTCTGTGACTTCGGAGGTGGCCCGCGCGTGTTATTTTGCTACAGTTCACTCCCTAATACAGTACGGGGCGGAACTCTGGGGACGCTGTGCCGAGTGGGAAAGAGTTTTTCGCCTCCAGAAACGCGCCATACGAACCATCTCACGAGTACCGCTAGATACTCCGGCAAAGCAACTGTTCACAAAACTGGGCATTCTCACATTACCCGCAGTAGTAATAATGCAGGTTGCAGTGTATGTGCGTGAACACCTTACATCCTACAAAACGAACGCAATGGTACACGAGTACAATACGCGAAACGCTAACAAGCTTGTAGGTATTAGCCGCAAACTTGTGAAGTCGTCCAAGTTAACTCACGTTATGGGCCCCACGGTCTACAACAAGTTACCAAGCATTGTTACTGAGGCCACAAGTCTGCATAGGTTTAAGTGCCGTCTAAAACACTGGCTTATTGAGCGCTCGTTCTATAGCTATGATGATTTTTTAATGTATAAAGACAGTTAGTCCATATACCAACATCCTTTTTAAGTGTGATTATTTATTTATTACTTCGGTACTGACTTCAATAGTAGGTACTGTTATTGGGTATGTGTTATAATTTATTCGGATGAATCCGTGAAGTGACTAATTATGGTTGTATAATTGTACATTTTTACTAATATTTTATTTTTATCATATTGTGATCTAATGTTAACTCAATCATTTTACAATACTGTAATCTGTTGGGAATCATTATAATTATTATCTTTGACATGTAAACCGGTTTTATCAAATAAATGACTATGACTATGACTATGACTAACAATGACACTTATAAAACATTTGAATATAAAAAATACAAATATCAAAAAACATAACACTAATCATATTATTAAATAAATTAAAAAAGGTTTAATATAATATTCGTTTCACCAATCACTATTTATTATTATATATTTACGTTTAAAACACTTTTTAGTAGGAAGTAGGTACTAGTAATGTTAGACCAAGAAAAGTCTGCAGCGATTTTGATAGCCCACGCGGAACTAGTTTTACTCATACGTCATAATTTCATAGATGTTTGACGCTTAAAATAACACTTTCACTGCGCGGTCTATCAAAATCGCTGCAGACTTTTATTGATCTCACTCTATAGTTTTGTATTTTTATGTTAGGTTTACATAAAATCATAAACAATTAGATAGCCGGCGAAATCCTACTAATAGGCACTTATCCCAATTGTAATATACTAATACACAGAGCAAATAATTATCTGTCCATTTAGAACTCAAACGCAACCGCTAAATATAAACTATGACTTCAATACTGTTACAAAAATCAGTTTAAGAATAACTGACCAACAAGGTAAATAAAATTGTTTGAAATCCACATCTTTACTGTATTAACAGATAATGTATGGCTTCCTCGGGTAATTGGTATGTCTGTGCATACGAGCCTGCAGCATAAAAAGTTCAAAGAAATGCATTTTAAATTCATTGCAGTAAATTGAAGCATTCAGACTTTCGATTTGTTGTGTTTTAAGAGTGGGTAACGCAAAATTGAAGCAAGTAAGAAATCGTCGATAGGGTTTATAAAATAAATAATTAATTAAATAATTGAATGAGCGGATGCGCCTTTTATGTAGATGTAGGTACAAAATTTAATTATTGTCATACCGTAAAACGGGGTGAGTAGGTTTCGCGGGGAGAGTTGGGTTATGAATGGGGAGAGAAGGTTTGAGAGGGGGGTGAGAAGGTATTTTAAGGCTACTGCTACAAAAATAATGTATTCCCATTTAAAATGGGGCTATAGTAGGTAATACGCATAATTAAAAAAAATCGATCCAACAATCTTCCAAAATCACCTTTGTATGAAAAACCCTCTCACCTCAAATACGAGGCACGGGGTGAGGTGGGTTTTCCTCTTTATCGTCAAAGTTATGAAATGGAACTACCCAAAATAAAATTCAGTTTTTACATGTAAAAATTAAATTTTATCGAGGTTTGAAAGTCAAATTTCACCCAACTCACCCCATTTTACGGTACCTAATTGTCATTCCGTACGAGTACGTATCGCTAAAATTACTGTAGGTACCCTTTTAGGTCTTATTAATGACTGCGCTGTTCTGTAATTAGTCAAAGCAAAAACTAGGTATCCCACAAAATCACTCCTCTTATACAATTATTTTAGTTAAAACAATTATTGTAAATAATTAATATGCCCCTTGTTAATTGACTACTAAATGGAGTCCGGAGCATCTCGATTCATAGGGATCTTTGTTATTTTATTTGCCTTTATATAAATGGGACCTGATTCTTCGAAAACCGATCCCGATTTATTTTAGGGCTATAGGGACTAATTTTTAAATCCCGGTGAAATCCAGGAAATCTTCTAATAATATTAGGTACAATACTCTTTATTGCACACCTCACATACCTACTTGTAGTTTACAATAAATGTACAGTAACATAAACAAAGACAATAGAGGTAGGTAACAACAGGCCTAGGCCTAGGGCAGGAGGGGGAGGTACCTATATTGCAAAGGTGAAAATTATGGTCGGCGTAGGGATAGAAGGACTATACCGAATAATTAAGGAAATAAGGTCATGATTGATCTATTATTTCGAATCTGTCGACGGCCGATCGTAGAGTCCGCAAAATCATGAAAAGATCGTTCATCAACCACAATATCGTCTAAGCCTCCAAAACTTCAGCTAATTAAAATAATTATAATAATTGATAAAAATTAGGTAATAGTTATAACTCATATAAACTGAATGAACTCATGCCTAAACTTAGCTTCATTTTCCATTCCAAATCTTTTTTCATTTAAATATTAGGGTACATCGCCAATTACTAGCCACCCCCCAATTACTGGCCACTTAATTTGATTTCTATTTATAGGTGAACAAAGTTCATTTTAGTATATAAGGTACGAAAATCCAATTATTAGCCAGTTTTCAATTACTGGCCACCTATTCCAAAAATGAATTCTATTTACAGATAAATAAAACTCATTTTCAGTATAAGGAAAATGGCCAGTAACTGAAATTTATCCACAACCCACTCGTTCAATAACTGGCCGCCTCTTACAAAAATGAGTTCTATTCACCTATACACAGAATTCATTTTAGTATAGGTGGCCAGTAATTGAAAACTGGCTAATAATTGGCGATGTACCCTATTATAATTTTCAATTCTACAAAACTTCGGATGCTTAAGAAAAAAATACACTTTTTAAGTGCAGCATTTACTGACACCTTCATTGTACTCTCGCGTGGAGTAAAAATATAATGACTTTCCCCGTAGAGGAATGTTTTCTGAGCACCGTTGTTTGCTAAAGGGTGGGTATAATATTATGAAGCAAGTAGCGGCAGTCGCGGCTAGCCAAGCCACGCGGCACATCGCTTGTGCGGACCCGCCGACGAGCGTCTGAAAACTTTCAGCCGCCTCCCGCCCAAACGACATACGAAACGACATTTTAAGTTATTATTTTAAATTCAATAGCTGTGTTTATAGACTTAAATTAGCATGTTAAAAACAACTGCTGAGAAAAGCAGATGGAAAAGTTTTTCGCAACTTTTGTGTTGATGTAGGTACGAAATATTAGTAAAGGTTTAATTATTTTTAAATTGGGTGAGCTTAGTTAGAAAATAAGCAATTAAAATTTCCAATATTTAGCATGATAACAGTGAATGTTATAAGTGTATAAACACGTCAAACGCTAAGTGTTTTAAGTGCACACATCTGAGTGATAAATAAAATCAGTTTGCAGTAATAATTTCTTTCTGAAGTGGCAAGGTTGAAAAATCTGTGCAATGTCAACTTTGGTTGCGAGTCTAACGGTGTTAATCGTAGTGTAAATACTACGTAGCCAGTGCTCTGAGTGTGTGTTGAGTGTTATCACGGTAGGCCGCGAAAGGCCTCGCTGCAAGAACAAAGGACCTACCTGTTATCAGCAACGATCCAGCTCTCCGCCGTGACCTCTTATCTCAACATGGATTCAAGGCAAGTGGTGTTAAACTTATGTACATACCAACACAACAGTAACGAAAATAATAGGTTTACGAAGTGAAAAATATCGATGGAATAAATAATAACAACTCGGGCATTTCCACCATACCATTTCTGTATACAAGCGAATATTTCTTTTATTTTCAACCGTAGGAAAAAACAATAAGCTTTTGATTGCTGAAACTAAAAGCGATTGCTGCTGTGTCGATGAAGTTATCAATTGTGTAATATTGTTTAAAAACGCTACAGAATTGTCCCTATGGCAGAATTGGCTGCATTTACCTTAACTCATTGGATATATTATACTATACCTCATTAATATTAATTACACAAGTCACAACACAACTGTTGAGGGGCTATCCTGATTCTATGGACGCTAAATATGACCTCCACAACACACACAACACAACTCCAGGTTCCGTCTCTCTTACCTACAGTATACTTATATCGAAAGTTAACCGTAACGAGTTTTGACGTTTTTAAAGCTTAGGTACTAAAATTAAGTACCATATTACATATCTATTATCAATTTATCATACTCCGGAACGTGACTGCTAACACAATGCGGATTCAGTAGAATTTTCTTCCAAATATGACTCGGCCGCGGAATACAGGGTGTGTCTGACCATGAGGCTTTAAATCCAGGGCTCAACTTTTATTATGGCACCAACCCCGAAATCCCGAAAAAAAATTTTACTTTTCCAATCAACTTTTTTCTAAAATTATTTATTAGTGCATTCGAACTTATTATACATACTTATAAAAACATAATAACTTTTCCATACATTTTGGCTGATCAGATGTCGACGTTTTCTATGGAAAAGCCTAAAATATTTCCCCGATTTTAGGGTTGGTCCCATAGTAAAAGTAGCTCAGTTTAGCGAGTAAAATCAAGCCCTGGATTTAAAGCCCCATGGTCAGCCACACCATGTATATCCATTCCATAGTTTGATAATGTACCGTACTGAGACAGTTAGGAAGGCCGATCTCGTATCTGGTAACATGTATTTGTTTGCACGTGTATGTAGTGGTATGTATTTGTTTGTATAAGGCCACTTAGAAACTTGTAACGTAGTAGATTTGAGTAAAAATTGAACATTGGTTTCAGAATGTTCAATTCAAAAAAGATTTTCAACAAGGAAAACATGTTAAAAAAGTAGCACTTAATAAAAAAAAAAAAAAATCATTTATTCACGGAACAGCATATTCTTACATGATAGGTACAACCTCCGCCAAACTGTATAACAGTTTGTTGGCAGAAATAGGCTCCTCTTTTTACATACTGTTTATAGGCTATTTTACTTAATTTAGGTATTACATTTAGGTATTATTATTATTTGGGTTTTTAATGTAAACATACGACGAAAATATATCTTTTTTAAATTCTCATTGTCTTCTTGGCTTGGCTTTTTGTTTTTAGGGGAATAAATTAGCACTGGGCAATTGGATACAATCTTAATATAAAAGATTCACAGGAACTCTGCCTGCTAATTGCCACCCTTAACAGCCAAATATCTCTAGCAATATCATATCGAAGCTCACGATTTCGGACAATGGGAACTTTTCTCACGTTTCCCTTGTTTGCTCCAACGAAGAATCCTTCAATATGTTACTCCGACAGTTATAATTACTCGGTGAATGTATTTATGTATCTAAGCAAAATCTAATTTTCTAATCTTTGGTATCTAAGAAACTGCAGTACATTATTGCTGGGACTCAGACCGTAAACTATGTAAACAGTAATTAAGTGTATCCATAAATTCGGCTACGTTTATTTTAATTATGCCGAAGTAAAGAAAACTAATCTACATCGTGCCGTAAATATTCACAGATATAGGGTGAAGTTACATCTATCAGCATCGAATCGCATTTAACTGGATGATTTTAAACACACTATACGCATCGCATGTTAAAGTATGCTATTATATGTGTTCAGCTGCTATAGGCTGCTATGGCATATTTTTATCTGCAAAAGTATCCTACCGCATGCTATCGTGTGCTATCGCATACTATCTGCAATCACGACGCCGCAGTTGAAATTTAAAACCGTTATGGATAGGTCAACTATAAACGTTATTGTCCTAGTCTGTATTCTAGAAGCATGTCCTAGTCCATATTTGTGAAATATAATTATTGAAATTATTGCAAGTAAACGAATTTGTGCACTTTGATAGATGAACATGTTGTGATAATGACATTAATGACACGTTCGGCCGCCCGCCCGCACTCCTTCCCCTTTCCTTTGCGTAAGCAGCCTTTCTCATTCGTAAGCAGCCGTTATCAATCGCAAGCGTCATGTCTCACGCGTAATCAACTATTCTCATCCGAAATCATCTAATCTCACGTTTTAAGCAAGTTTTAAGCAGCCGTTCGCATGCTTCATCTTGAATAAGCATTCTTCAGCATGAGAAGTGGATAGTTATACTTATAAGCATTTAATGCTGAAGCTGAATCGATGCGGAAGGGTGAATTGATGCGGACGCATCTTCATACAATATTGCGTTTTTGTATTACAAAATGCGATTCGATGCTGATAGATGTAACTTCACCCATAGGGCCCGATTCGGATTTTGAAATAGACATCTATGAGATAGCTTTAAGACATCACCAAGATACGATAACGATATGTTTAAGATCTAACCTGTCTAATTTGACATTTGTGCGGTTCTGGAGATACTCTTGAACGATTTCCACAGGATATGACTTAGAGATCCAATTCACATCTAATAGATATCTTACTCTATCTAACGTAAAAGTGACATTGGTTGTCCGAATTGCGCTGCACAAGAGAACTAGTTGATATCTAAACTATAACGTATCTAGAATGTATCTAGTACGTGTCGTCTCTTGTGAATATCTTGAAGTTCGAATACGGCAGATAGTCTGCCGCGATATCTAAGGTAAATATAAACTGTAGGTAAATACTCTCGGCATGATTCGAACTTTAAGATACGTCAAAAATTTCCTAAAGATACGATATGGATCGTTTATGTCAGTGTCAAAGTGACGTTTAATCAAAAAAAAAAAATCGAATCAGGCCGTCAGTTTTTTTTTAATCTTTAAAATTAAATCTGGCAGTGCCCAAGTCATTATATGTATTACAAATAAAAGATATCTTATTGATACGGTTTTAACACCCCCTGGCACTGATTAAAATAACCGACTTGGTTTCACATTACATCTCAAAACTTTTTGGTAGTAAAAGCGTTGCGAGACTTGCACCCTTTAACATGTAATATTTTTGATGGGATTGATTATATAGGAATATGATGAGTCAACAATGTCAAAACAATACTTACACAAAAGTTGTTTATTTAGCTGTTCTATTTATTTACATTTCTAATCCGTCCTCTAAACCTGCATTAATAAATTAGAATCGATTTAATTTAATAATTTGTTATGTTTTGAACAGGTTTTGATATTATGATCTCGAAAATCTCGATGATCGTCTTGGTGATTAGCGCGCATCTTACGTAATACTTTGCACAGCGTGCATCAAAGCGTGAGCGATTTTTAAGGCGGTATCCCAAAACCGTAACGGGTTTTTATCTGAATCGGGCTTCAGTGCCCAGTCCTTATATCAGCTGCTACTACGTAGTTCCTGGCTGACATCCTAATTAAATACATATCAATGTATTTGTCAGACCAACGGCTCTTGCACGTAAGTCTTATTTAAACACTTTGTTATCTTTTCTGCAAACTTAAATTGTAGCTTACGGAAAACATAAAACACAAATATTATCTTCAGTTAAAACCTTCAAGTATTCTTTTAATTGGTTTCTATCGTGTTGTCACTATGATGTAGTTTGTTTAATGCTTTTTCATTTTAGTTAACGACCGAATTTACCCACAGACAAAACATCCTCCAGACTTAGCATAGTCGCGCTAACCCCTCTGCCACGCATACGGTAATTTTACTCCATGTTCGAGTCGAAAGTGTCTATGTGTGACGTCCGTGTCTTTGAACGGACCAATCACGGCACGGGACTTCGCTCATCTCGTCCCGCGCACCCCCGCATTTTTGGCATCATCGGTTGCATGAAATAATTGCTCTAAACTCGGTCTAGACTAGAGGATTCCTAGTCTGTGGAACTTACCTAACGAGCGTTAACGATCCCCTACAAACAAATTGGAATTCAGTGTTAACAGCTGACGGTCTACCCAAGATGACAATAGGGGGTATTACTGCAATGTTCTGCCGCCAGAGTGCAGCACTAGCGCTTAGTAAACCATAGAGTAACTTATACACACTGTACCTTAAACTGTTTTTTGACAAGTTTTCACAGACAATAAAATATGACATTGATGCATTAAGGCGGTTCGTTAACAAAGGACCTACCGGGAAACGCGAAAATCGAAATTTAATGATCTACCCCTTAATCGCTCGAATATGCAAGACAAGAGTGATCTATAGACAGGTTAGATAACCAAATTTACATTTTCTTTGTTTCGCGGTAGACCCCCAGATTGTGACGGATTATGGTAATGGCGCCCCCAACACAGAGTTTCGCGTATGTAATATTCCCTATTGTACAGTCACCTGCAATTTTATGTTACACATCAAAGGCCGCAAAAATATCTGACACGATCTTATTTGTAGACTCATAAGAGCGTGTCACATATTTTTTCTCAAAAATGGACGGCAAACTTGACTTTGCCGTCTAAAAAATAGGTCGCGAAGCGCGGAGTTTATGGTCAGTCAAAAATTAAAAAGTTAAAAACATTGCAGTCTCGATTTTAGGACTGCAATGTTGCATACAAATTCCATTATTTGTCGAGTTCCAAACTTTTTAAAAGTTAAATTGGCCATATCAAATGAAGGCACAGGCCCATTAAACAGCCAAACAGATGATTAGTACCGCGACTATTTAGTTGTCTCAAATAGGTTGGCGTATTTTCGGCAGAAAAATACACTTCTATTTTTTTATTAAAAAAAATAAAAAGGCGGCAAGGGCTTTCTTCTGTGAAAAAATATACGCAAGAACATGGGTTTTGTAAAATATTTCTATGATATTTATATTTCTTGCACCATTTTTGAGAAAAGCACTATATATGACTCGGCTGGAAGGCTACTTGCTGGCTTCGGATTCAATTAAACGGACTCCCAAGGTCGTCCGTTTAAAACGAATCCTCAGCCTGCAAGTAGCTACTTCCGAACCTCGACAATAATGTACTATTGCTGCCTTTAAAGAGTAACATATTATTGCTGGTGACTGTACATCGTACGAAAAGTCACGTGATCATTTTTATATTCATTATTTTAATTTCTATTAGCGTTTTCTATCAACGATCGTCACTAAGGCTTAAAACGCACTGCGATAAATTTTTCTCGGTTTCAGTCTTGCACGTACGTGCGCTTATGAAGCATGCCGTACGCTACACTTTTTGGAGTTCTGAAACCGCAAGAAATTTATCTCAGTGCGTTCTAAGCCTTAGTTAGGCCATCTGACCGGAAAAATGTTGGTCTTTCACCATAAATCAGGGACCGTTACCGGTATAACTAAAATTCAAAATATCTCGTAGCTTTCACATTATTTCTTTGATATTATATAGTACGGGAAGTAGTGTCATAAGGTGCAAACTTTGGTATCGGATGAATTGACTTAGCACAGATGTAATATACGTAAAGCTAAGCTAATTGAGCCCGGTTGACATCCACCATCCCCTGGCAGGTAGGCGAGGGGGGGGGGAGGGGCAGTCAAAGTAATTTGTAATGGATTCAAACTTTGAACTCCTTTTTTACCCCCTTAGAGGATGAATTTTTAAAAACGCTGATTGTTTTTTTCTTATTTTATAATAATATGCGCATATAAAAAGTTTCAAGCACTCGAAATAAATTTTGATCTCCATACAAAACTTCAACCCCTATTTCGCCACCTTTTCTTGTATTTTAATAATACAGGGTGATTCATGAGACGTGAGCAGGACTAATCCTACACACAATCCTAATCCAAATCCTAGTATTTAGGTGAACCAATCAAATTTTTTGCTATTTTTTAACTTTTTGGTGAGGGCAAATTTAATTCTCTACAATCTTGGTCACCCTACAAAACCTAATTAATAAACATAAAACCTCTTTAACCGTAATGACAGCATTTTGATTACGAAGAAATGAACTGTCAAACTTAGTGAGATACGAGTTTTCAAAAGTAACCAGACCGTGATGACATTCAATTTGACACAGAATATCGGTAGTTTGGTATTCTAATTTTAGGGTGACCATGCATGTCGTAAATAAATTAATAACTTTTTTTTTCAACACGACTACAAAATTAACGTTAAACACACTAATACTGATACGAAACAGTTGTTTATAATTTACGAAATGCGCAGTGTTAGTCCTGCTCACGTCTCCTGAATCACCCTGTATATCTTTTAACGAAGTTTGAAATTCCTACCTTAAAATAAAACATGAACCCCATACAAACTTTCATCCCCTTTTTAACCCTCTTAGGGGTTTAATTTTTCAAAATCGCTTCTTATCTCTTGTACACATTATAAATGTAACCTGGTGTGCAAATTTCAACTTTCTAGCATTTGTAGTTTCGGCTGACAATTGTAATAGTTGAATAAAAAAATTGCAAACCGATTTTGATTTGTTCGTCAATATTTTTATTTTTTTCTATTAAACTGTACATTAAATTTCTCAAAAATGAATTCCTTATGCCCGATTTAACAGGAAATGATACCAAACTCGAGGTGGTAGGTAAATAGAAGCATTTGAAACATACCTTTAACTATTAGAACTGTTATCATGCTGTTCGGGATGGAACGAGAAAGAAGACAGTTGTTAAGGTTTATTAATAAAATGTAACATGGAAATATTTCCCAATTTAACTCCTAAGTTCGTACCACAAAAACATTCCTCTGTGTTCCCTTCAAAAACCTGGTTTGACATAGGTATTTGATGGTCATGTTACGCCACCACAAATCTATAAATAGGCTATAACAGTGAGGAACTGCCTTTCCGCTGTAGGTTTGTTCATTAGGTTATGGCTTTATGGGGTGCGGTTTTTACCGCGTTTTTATATGCCTGAGGGCGAGCCGCTACTTGAGTTGGCTTTAGCCATACATATATCAATATCACTTGACGTACCGTACATAATGAGACATCAGTCAAAAAGTTTGGCAGACGGGCTTTGTTTAAGCCCGCTAATGCGTTTATTTAGCTGAATAATTTAGGGTAAACAAATAATACAAAACATGGCTATTTAAATTTTAAACCTAGGCATGTAAGTAGGTACGGGTAAAATTAAATCAACCTTTACGTCAATACCCAGCCTGTGTTGGATAGACCCAGGTGTGTACGGGTAATCCCCGAATACAGATTAATCTTGTAAAAATTTTCGGACTTTACCCAAAAGGCTTGGGTAATACTAGCTATATCCGGGTAAACATCAGTTTAATGAACCTAATATTCTAACATTACCCGTAACATATATATATATATTTCTCTATATATTTTCGTTTTAAGTATTAATCCTGTGTCGATAGGTGGCAGTAAATGTATCTTGACTACAAAATTCACTATGACAATAACCCTCTATACACTTTATTTTCTTTGACTGTAGTAAATAAAGAATAGTAAGTAGGTTATAAAATTATGCCAACACAACTAGACTTCTGACAAACTTTCTTCCCTTATAGGTATAACAAACAATATCCATGCGTGTATGTCCTAAGACGGATCGCGTTACAAATTTGTTATTCTAAATACCAGAATAACATGATTGATATCGCTTAGCCTAAAAAAGTCGACAATAGGCATTGCAAAGTATCTATAAGTATAGTCGGACTCCAGGGCTTTTAGTTCGATTGCTTTCCAGGTATAGCATTGAACCGGCATAAATCTGTACTCCACGTCCGTAGCAATTTTTCGTGATAGGCGATCTCTCTATGGTATACGATCGGTATAATAAAACCAGGCTTTTATACATTTTGCCATCTTTCCTAGCTTTTATTATGATAATCTCTTCGATAACTTTGAGCATTAAGTCATAATGGAAGCTAAAGCTTTTAACGAACTGAACAATAGCCGATAATACATTGATGTATTTCAAGGGAATTATGTTAGAAGTGATGCTAAATATTATGATAAGAAATCATAAATTATGATTCCGATGGGTACTATTATGATCACATATTTGGGTATTGTATATGTATGTGTAAACAATGTTACACAAAGGTTTAAAACTGCTCTACTTACACCCGTCGAATTAGTGTCTACAGTCCGTTTTTTTAGCATTAGAAAGAACTTCGCAGAAGTAAGCTTGTGGTTCCAAATCCGGCACTTTTAGCGGTAATAATTTGAAGTAAATTATATGTATTGACCATGCTACATTAGATAATTCAAATAATTAACAATTAAAGAGCCTGATAAAAACTGCACGCTTGCTTCTGTGGAGTTCCTTATAATGCTAAAAAAAACGAACTATAAAGAAGTTAATTTGAACGTCGTGTTATACATATAAAGGATACAGGCCGCGTAGCCAAGATGCCAATCGCTTACGCTCCGTAGCGATCGAAACGCAACTGTCACTGTCACACTAATATGGAAGAGTGATAGAGAGACATAATACTTTTCGTTGTCGAAGCGATAGCGATTGTAACCTAGGCTAGGCTGGCAGAGGCGTCAAACATTCGCTGGTGAGTGTTGTTTGAAGATTACATTAACAGCTGTTCAACTTTGAAAGATACGATGGTATTGTTAAAGTTGTTGGTGTATCATATACGATATACAGACATTATTAAAAGTTAAATGCTCATGTAAAAAAAAAATTAGAATGTATTCGACAAATTAATATCATTCAAATTAGAGTGTTTGCTCGTTATTAGCGATTCCTGAACTTTCCAAATTTCAGACATCTATAGTTGTTTGCCGATATAATATTATTTATAATATAATATTATTACGCACTTAATTTTAAGCCTGATGTTATGTATTTGTAATATGATTTTAGAACATTACTTACGTAATATTAACACAACAGGAATTATTTACCTACCTAGTATGTAATGTAGTAGTATGTTTGAACATGTACGCTTCGTATTGATTGTGGTTGTTAGTCAACAAAGCAAATATCTAATAACGGGTATATTGAGTTACAAAACAATCAAAATATTGCAAATATTTTGGTTATCCAAAGTTTCATATTGATCAAATTAAATATAGTATAAAATTAAAAAAATGGTACCAGTTGGTAGCAACACTAATGATGTTTGTGTGTGTTTGTGTAGAAATCTACTATGTGTAAAAAAATGGTTTTTTCCCAAACTATAATGGACTAACTACTTAAACATTTTTAAACACTTTTTTTATAAACTCACCGAATCTATAATGTATTAATGTTGCTTACCTCGGCAAAAGCGTCGTAAAACATTAAAGAAACGATAAAATAACGAGTGTATTTTTTGGCAAGATTTCCTTAAACAAACAGGTAATATTTATTTGATTACGACGAAAATAACGTGTATACTCGTGACTTTTCTTTAAATGATTGCTACAAAATTGGGTCTAGACTTGTAATAAGTATTAATATGATGATTATGAATACAGAAGAAATACTTCTTTGTCATAATAGCGATAGAAATTTCCGCTGTCTGTCTGTTAGGTATATGGTTCTAGAGACACAGGTCTGTGACATATATAGGTACATACAAACTGACTATCCAGTGGACATTTAGTAACAGGGTTCCACTTGTCAACTTTGGGTTCGGAGCCCTAAAAACCAAGGAGGTATTTATTTCCAGTTTTATGTTGGTAATCAAACAAATTCGACATACCTTAAAATCAACTAGTATTGTAGAGAATTTAATGAAGAATATATATTATAATTTATTCGCCGGTCGTTGCTTCAACCGTTGTTCCAATAACAATGAAGAACTGCAAAATGGGACACAAAAGTGGGATATACCCACTTGACAAGTTGCTTCTTCTTATATTTTCTTGCCCATACATGCCAAATTTCATTCTTTTTTCCGGTTGAAACTGCGTGTTTTTTTGAGATCTTGATATTGTAGCGATGCTACGTATTTGCCTAGGATAAATACATGTTTTTCCATACAAGATAACCGGTACAACATGACTGTCGCATTTCCAACAAAATAACATACACCAGAGTATGACACTTAGGTAAAACTATAATGTACCTTCTCAGCTGTAGGTTGGTTGGCATATCCTGCCTCCTGGTTAGCTGGTTTCGAAGAAACAAGTCTAAAGAGTATGCCACTTGAACGGAACTTGTCACCCAGATTGCGCGGAGATTGTTGAACCAAACCTGGCTTCATGCATATCAAAATGATCCTCCTAGTCTACCTAAACTGCTCAAATAGGTCACTTCCTAATTTAATTAGTATTTTAGAATCATTTTCGGAATTTTTATGAAACATAAATAAGGTTGAAATTTTGACAGGAGAACTGTCAGAGAGTAGACTATGCGTTTAGTTACCGCATCGGAAAGAAGGTATTCTGAATGAAACAAGGTAGAAAACGTACGATAAAAATATAATTATTAGTAACTATTATTAACCACTTAAAATATTACAAGTATTAATGAGCATTGATATTTTTTCGAGAGTCATATGATTTGGAAAAGGTTTAAGTTGGTTTGACGTTTGATGCGTCGATATGGATCGAAACGGAGGGCTGGGGATTTTTCTAGAATCGACGATGGATGTGGGAGTTGGTACTGGGGCACGCTAGCATTTATACAGTTCCTAATTGAAGATCGAAATAAACCGCCTCGCCCCCTTCCGCCGCCTGCCCTGGCCGGTGGAAGATTGGGATATATGTAAAGTGCGCCGTGTGTGTGTGTGTTGTGCGCGAAAAGGGCGTAGCCCACCGAGTGCTTTCCGTGCCGCCGGCGAGCGCAAGCATGGCCGACGGTCGTGTTGCTCCGAGCGCCGTTGCGCGCTCCCTGATGTGCTGAGCGTCGTGGGGACGCTGGTTTTCACCGCAGGGCGCAGTTTCCAAGGCCTGTGGACTGCGTGCCGCCTGGCGATCCCGAGGTGCTTCACACAGGCCTCCCCTTCACTTGCGTGGCCTGTCGACTCCGAGGCGCGACTCGTTGGCGCCACCATCAAGCCGTAGGGCACGGCCTTGACCCGCGAGCCGTGTGTCGGACAGCCTTGCCGCGGTCCGACGACCCCAAGGTCTCATCGCGCGGGTCCTTCTTGTGGAACTCCTGAGCGCCGCGGGTTGTTCTCGCCCGGGCTTGCCAAAGCCGGAGCTTGAGGAACGCCCGTCGCCCACCGTCAGCGATCCGCCTGCTGCGTTAAATACCAGCGGGCCTGCGGATGATAGCTACGTTCGGTACCCGTGAGTGCACTAGACTTTTATCCCAGGTTTTGGCCAAAACCCCGCGTCTCGTCCCTCTCGCGATCGTAGATTAAGGTTTACTATAGTGTCATCCCATAACCGCCGACAGTTTAGAGAAACCGATTGTATTCTGAGCAGCGCCCGCCCTAAAGCGGAGTGCATTGTAGTAGTTAGCGAATTGTATTAAATTGCATGTCATATATTTGGTCTTATCTTTTCAATATCCTATCAAGTTCCCATTAACCAGGTTAGAGTAACAAGAGGACCCTTGCACTCCAAAGGTGAAATGTTTTACTGCGGATCTTATCCGGGGCATCACTTCCATTAATCATTTAGACATCTTAAAAACCTTATTATTTCTCATACAACAACAACTTCATTTTTTATATACGACAATGGCGCCCGAAAAAAAGTTTTAAATATCAACCTGGTTGCTGTGAGCTTGGGAGAGCGATAAGATAAATGTATAAAATTAGTATCAGTTAAAAATTAATTAAAATGCAATTATTGGTCTTAAAAAATACAATATCATTTAATTTGTAACTTTACTTGTGACAGAGTAGCAAATTTATTATTTATTGTTATTATTATTAGGCTACACTATGAATAGTTAGCATAGCGCTTAGCCACAAATTATTTTTTCTACCACGCTCCAGTCGAGAGCATAGTGGTAGTTTACTTCAATACTTCATATATCTACCGAAGTGTTATTAGCTTATAATACTTAGGTGCACACCCTGACACAAGTAAAGCAGCAATCTTACCGACATGTCGGACGAGGAAGGGGACGAATTCCATGACACAGGTGCGAGGGAAGTCAAACCCCCCACCACTACTCGTGAATTAACAGGATTCAATCCTTCGTATGTCAATACACGACCGCGGGGTGCTGCTGCAGACGCCCACCCACCCGGCCCATCCACGCCAAAACCACTAGAGTCTATTTTACCATATTTGGGGGCTCCGGGCCTTGTCCGTCAAACCAACTCAACCTTAACAGGGGCAGTCACTACAACCCCTACGACGGGGACTACAGGCAGTACAGAACGCATCGTGCATGTATTGCGCGAGGACCATTTGCGGTCGTGGAATTTGAAATTTTCAGGTGACTCAGATGTCACCGACTTCTTCCTTAGGATTGATGACTACAGACGTAGCCGAGACACTCCGGAGCGCAAAGTGCTCAAATGTTTTGCAGATTTACTAAGCGGTAAAGCTTTAGATTACTATAGGCACATACGCGACGGAGTCTCCTCGTTGTCGGAATTGCAAGATCTTTTCAGATCGTTTTTTACATCGATAGACAATGATTATACTTTAGAAAAAACTATTCGAGAACACCGACAATCACCAGGCCAGTCATTACATTTTTACATATTGGAGATGCAAACTATGAATGCGCGGCTCACAACAAAATTATCAGAAACAACCTTACTGCAGATAATTAAACATAACATTTTGCCATCATATGGGCACCTGTTGGCTGTCGACGACTCGAATAGCATCCAAAATCTTATTGCTATAGGCAAACGTTTTGAAGCTTATTCAGGCTTACCTGGGCCTACAAATAATTCCAAAACAACAAAACAAATAAAACAAATTAACGAAATTAAAACTTATAATCAGAGAAATTTCAAGAGCAATAATACACAAAGACAGGTAAATAATAAAAACAACCAACTTACTTGTAAAAAATGTAAAAAATCGGGACATTCATACCAACAATGCCGCACTATTCCAGGCATTGTTTGCTTTCAGTGCGGTCAGAAAAATGTGCTTACAAGCACCTGCCACAAATGTAATCCTGCCAAGGGCAGACCAGCGCCGGAAGCAGACAATGTCCAAAAAAACTAGATAGACCAGGAGCCATCAAAACAATATCAAACACACTATATTTAGGTGCGGTGACTCCTGGTGTAAAGGCGGTTGAAGGAGATAACCGAATTTACATTGATTTTGAGGTACGAGAACGAATATATACAGGTCTAATGGACTCAGGAGCAAATTTAAGTATAATAGGGAACAATTACCATAAACATTTCTTAAATTTAGGATTTAATTTAATAAATTACACTACAACTGCGACTTGTGCAAACCGTTCTGTCGTTGAGGTCATAGGTAAAATCCTATTACCAATCAATTTCAGAGGGATGCTTTATAATATCATGTTTATGGTAATCCCAGAAGTATCTGATGACTTCATTTTTGGCATGGATTCTATATTAACACTAGAATTAATAGATATTTTTAAATTAAAAGATATTCACCTTCTAAAAAGGAAAACATCACTTAGGCCGGAGTCACTAAAAACATTATGTGCCATAGTGCCAAAACATGATCTCTCCCCTCTCGAATCAATTCAATTGGACAAAGTAATAAATGAATTTAAGTCAATCAGTACAGAGGAGCGAGGTCTGGGTAAAACATCTCTAGTAGAGCACAAGATCACAACAACGGGGCCACCAATAAAACAACGATATTATCCGCTTTCACCGGTTAAACTGAAGGCTTTAAATGACGAAGTAGACCGGATGCTTCAGTTGGGCGTGATAGCACCATCTAAATCACCATGGTCTAACCCCGTTGTTATGACCCCAAAAAAAGACGGTTCCTGGAGATTTTGTTTAGACGCCAGAAAACTTAACGACGTCACAGTCAAGGACTCATATCCTGTACCATACATTAATTCAATTTTAGATAATTTACGTGGCACACGTTATTTAAGCTCAATCGACTTGTCGGCGGCTTACTGGCAAATTTCTTTATGTGACTCCGACAACGTCGACGGCTCCGGCACGTCATGTCAAAAATGTGCATTTGTGGTACCAAACCGCGGACTATTTGAATTTAAACGCGTCCCGTTCGGTATCTCGAACGCGGGCTGTGAATTACAACGTTTGGTAGACTCTCTTTTTCACCATAAATACGGCGAGAAGATATTCGCATATTGTGACGACCTTCTCATAGCCACCAATTCGTTTGAAGAGCATATCGTTATTTTAAATGACGTTTTTCAAGCTTTAAGCAAGGCAGGTCTAACTATAAATTTTAGTAAGTGCGAATTTTGTAAGTCAGAGCTTAGGTACCTTGGATACATAGTCGGTTCACAAGGTCTACTAACAGATCCACAAAAGCTAGATAGCATTAAAAATTTCCCGCGCCCAACAACCGCTAAGCAACTACGCGCATTTATAGGGCTCTGTTCTTATTACCGACGATTCGTGGCAAATTTTTCAACTATCATAGCCCCGATGACAGCTTTAATTGGCAAGAAGAAGGGTAGAGACACCGTAGACTGGACAGTGGAAGCAGAGAGGTCATTCCTAGCGCTTAAAGAAGCCCTCACCCAGGCTCCGGTGCTCGCCTGCCCTGATTTTTCCAAACCATTCCAGATCCATTCAGATGCATCAAGCGTCGGCATCGGGAGCGTACTTATTCAGGAATTGAGCGGTATAGAACACCCTGTAGCTTTTTATTCTAGGTTGCTTACGAAAACCGAACGAAATTACAGCACAACCGAACGTGAACTCCTAGCATTAGTGGACTCAATAAATCATTTTAGACCGTACATAGAAGGTAGCCGCTTTGTGGTGGTCACCGACCATATGTCGCTAAAATGGCTCAAAACGCTAAACAACCCTTCAGGTCGTTTGGCGCGATGGGCAATGCAGTTATCTTGTTTTGACTTTGAAATTAGACATAAAAAAGGCTCCATGCACGTAGTTCCAGACGTTTTGTCACGTATTGAGGCAGTAATATTCGAAGGAGGTTGCAGTTCTAAAGATAATTGGTATAATAAATTATTTAAAAATGTAGAAACAAACCCAGTATTTCATAAAAACTATCAAATAAAAAATAAAGTACTATTTAGATATTCAAAACCAATATCAAATTTACAGACCGAAAATAATTGGAAAATAGTTTTGCCTAGAGAATTAATACCAGAATGCATTAAAGAAAATCATGAAAAACTAACAGTACATCCTGGCACATTTAAAACTTTATCAAAAATTAAAGAAAACTATTTTTGGAAAGGCATGTATGCAGACGTGAAAAATTATGTGGCCACGTGTGAGAAGTGTAAAGCATACAAACACTCAAATCAGCCTCCACATGGGCACATGACAAACCAGAAAAAGGTTAATAAACCTATACACACTCTATCTATCGACCTAATAGGTCCTTTAGTACAATCATATTATGGTCACGTCTACATACTATCTATAGTTGATGTATTTACAAAATATTGTTGGATTCACCCACTTAGAACTGCAACAACTAAAACAGTAACTACATTTATAGAATCAGAAATTTTAAATAAAGAGGGAATCCCATGTGTTTTAATCTGCGACAACGCAACAATATTCCAAAGTAAACAATTTAAAGATTTTTGTGCCACACACTCAATACCAAGGATATTTTATAACGCATATTACGCACCTCAATCTAATACAGTAGAACGCTTTAATCAAACTATTGAGACCTGCCTAGCTATTTTAGTAGGACAAGACCAAAGGAACTGGTCCAAGTACCTACCGCAAATCCAGCTATCTTTGAATAGCACTATTAATATTGTAACGGGGCATACACCATTCTTGTTGGCAAAGGGGCGAGAGATGATGACGGATGGCATGCTGCATTCCATTAGGGGCGGTATTCCAAATTCGTTAGACGACCTCCAAATTTCCAACCGGTCCGACAGAGCAACTGCTCTCAACGAGATGGCAGATATCTTCCAGCGCGTCACTGATGCTTTGACCAAAGCGTACAAACAAAACGCGGTACGATATAACCTGCGCCGTAAGGAACTACGGCTAAGCGTAGGCGATATCGTATGGAGGCGTAATTTTGTACAGTCAAATGCAGCACACTTCTTCTCCGCAAAATTGGCACCGCGCTTCCTGAAATGCAAAGTCATTAAGAAGCATTCGGATGTCGTATATGATCTTCAGGAGATAGACACGGGCAAAATTGGAAAGTATCATGTCAAGGACATAATTAAAGTCCCACAAGGTGTATGTCACACGTAACAATTTATTTTATATTATTAGGGCATACTAAGATTTAGCCCATTCTTTTTTTTCAAGCATACATGCTTCTTTGACCCAGCTGGTCAACATTTGTTCCAAGCATTTCCTAGGAAATCAAATTTTATAAGTAACTACATACCCTAAGGGCCCAGGGTGACTCAATTATGGTGGATATAATACACTAAGTAGGACATGGAAAAGGAAACCAAGTTTTTTCTTTTTCAATTAATGCAAGCCCATTGGCTGCATATTGGAGTTTGATTTAAGTGCGGGTTACAAGTAACTTCCACTATTGCTAGTATAAGTAATAAATAAAAACTACCAACTAGTAACCACATTATATTAGGGTACTAGTGGCTTTGTATTTGTAGGAATATAGGCATAGCAGAGCATGCTATAGTAAAACATAACTATTAGTTATCAATAGGTAGCATTACATTAGGAATAGAAATACATGTAATATGCTAATTAATTAGAATAAATTAGCCTAATCAAAGATAACTAATATTTTTGTTAGCATTAAAAGATATCAATTAGCCTCAAAATGAGAGTTAGCTCATTATTAGCTATAGCGACTACATTATACAACTTAAGACTATTTCAAAGGAAATCTAGGTTATATTTTTTAGTTGAGTAACAGAAACCACAGTGTGGTGGCCACACGCTGTGATTTCTAATGTGAAACACGTGATAGTCATGATCTGACCACAGCATAGTGTTAAGAGGTATACGTCTACGTTATAGTTCTAGAACATAATATAGGTAAATTAAAGATAAATATTAAGTAGCATACTAAATAAATAAATATAGGTTTAGTGTCAAACGATAATAAATATGGAGCGCATGTATATGTCCGCATGTATAGTTAACGTCCTACTGGACCAGATGATTTTTTGGGAAAAGATTTTTTTTTTCTCCGGTTACCCCGGCTGCCTCGGTTAAGCGGCGCTTAACCTCTTTGCCGAGAGAGGGGATATTGTAGCGATGCTACGTATTTGCCTAGGATAAATACATGTTTTTCCATACAAGATAACCGGTACAACATGACTGTCGCATTTCCAACAAAATAACATACACCAGAGTATGACACTTAGGTAAAACTATAATGTACCTTCTCAGCTGTAGGTTGGTTGGCATATCCTGCCTCCTGGTTAGCTGGTTTCGAAGAAACAAGTCTAAAGAGTATGCCACTTGAACGGAACTTGTCACCCAGATTGCGCGGAGATTGTTGAACCAAACCTGGCTTCATGCATATCAAAATGATCCTCCTAGTCTACCTAAACTGCTCAAATAGGTCACTTCCTAATTTAATTAGTATTTTAGAATCATTTTCGGAATTTTTATGAAACATAAATAAGGTTGAAATTTTGACAGGAGAACTGTCAGAGAGTAGACTATGCGTTTAGTTACCGCATCGGAAAGAAGGTATTCTGAATGAAACAAGGTAGAAAACGTACGATAAAAATATAATTATTAGTAACTATTATTAACCACTTAAAATATTACAAGTATTAATGAGCATTGATATTTTTTCGAGAGTCATATGATTTGGAAAAGGTTTAAGTTGGTTTGACGTTTGATGCGTCGATATGGATCGAAACGGAGGGCTGGGGATTTTTCTAGAATCGACGATGGATGTGGGAGTTGGTACTGGGGCACGCTAGCATTTATACAGTTCCTAATTGAAGATCGAAATAAACCGCCTCGCCCCCTTCCGCCGCCTGCCCTGGCCGGTGGAAGATTGGGATATATGTAAAGTGCGCCGTGTGTGTGTGTGTTGTGCGCGAAAAGGGCGTAGCCCACCGAGTGCTTTCCGTGCCGCCGGCGAGCGCAAGCATGGCCGACGGTCGTGTTGCTCCGAGCGCCGTTGCGCGCTCCCTGATGTGCTGAGCGTCGTGGGGACGCTGGTTTTCACCGCAGGGCGCAGTTTCCAAGGCCTGTGGACTGCGTGCCGCCTGGCGATCCCGAGGTGCTTCACACAGGCCTCCCCTTCACTTGCGTGGCCTGTCGACTCCGAGGCGCGACTCGTTGGCGCCACCATCAAGCCGTAGGGCACGGCCTTGACCCGCGAGCCGTGTGTCGGACAGCCTTGCCGCGGTCCGACGACCCCAAGGTCTCATCGCGCGGGTCCTTCTTGTGGAACTCCTGAGCGCCGCGGGTTGTTCTCGCCCGGGCTTGCCAAAGCCGGAGCTTGAGGAACGCCCGTCGCCCACCGTCAGCGATCCGCCTGCTGCGTTAAATACCAGCGGGCCTGCGGATGATAGCTACGTTCGGTACCCGTGAGTGCACTAGACTTTTATCCCAGGTTTTGGCCAAAACCCCGCGTCTCGTCCCTCTCGCGATCGTAGATTAAGGTTTACTATAGTGTCATCCCATAACCGCCGACAGTTTAGAGAAACCGATTGTATTCTGAGCAGCGCCCGCCCTAAAGCGGAGTGCATTGTAGTAGTTAGCGAATTGTATTAAATTGCATGTCATATATTTGGTCTTATCTTTTCAATATCCTATCAAGTTCCCATTAACCAGGTTAGAGTAACAAGAGGACCCTTGCACTCCAAAGGTGAAATGTTTTACTGCGGATCTTATCCGGGGCATCACTTCCATTAATCATTTAGACATCTTAAAAACCTTATTATTTCTCATACAACAACAACTTCATTTTTTATATACGACAATATCTAATAGTATTCTGTTTATGGTTATTGTAATATGTTTGCAAACGGATCTATGTTATACCCAGCCCTAAGGCTGTCTGCAAGAGAACGCTTTACGATAAGACCGACCGTTATTTTAATTATTTATTACTAATAATACACAACAGCAGCCAAAATATTCAAATTGACAATACGAACTTATATTTGAAAAGTTAGTATTAATATGGGTGTGTAATGATCGCTATAACAATAAATGATATATTTTCATTCGATATAACAACATATGATATAATTTTGATATATCACTAAGGTAATATAATCAATAATGTGTATACCAACAAGAGGAATAATTTTATATTGTATAGTTAAGGGTAGATATAAAATAAATTTAATCTAACGATTACCCAATATAAGTTATAAATGACATAATTTCTAGCTAAATAATGTATGATATTACATACATTAAATATTTCGTCTGTAAAATTGAATCACCCAACATTTATAAATTACTGAAAAAATTACTTCTTTATTTTATCGTGTGTGAAATTATATTAGGTTCAATCCATAAAATGAAATTCATGCGGAGAGCTTACATTTAGAAAACATACTACTTAATATAGCTTTACAACTCTGCTTAAACGTCGAAGAACAGGCAAGCTGGTGGGAATAGACTTTTATGGACGCGCCGCCACTGCTAACTAGTAATCTAAACTAAACTTTTAATTCTTTTTTTTTGTTACAGTACAACCAGTTTTTCTCAAGACGACGACGCGGACTGGCCGAGAAGCATTATATTCGAAGAGTACTTAAATCAAAATGGCACAAACACTACACTGGGTTAGTACCTTAGTGTTTAACTAAGGGCCACTGGCACCATTCACTAACCCGGGGTTAACCGGTTAAGCCCGGAGTAACCATGGTTACCAGAACAATTTGACACTGGGTTAACGGTTTAACCGCTAAAACCCGGATTAGTGTGATGGTGCAAGTTGCGCTTAATTAGCTAACTTTATGAGGATGCTATATTTATTTAACCTTTAACATGAGAATCGTAAAGTTTACAACAGTTGCTAAGATTGTGTTAGTGCGTTTTACGTGTAATATCGCTTCTCTTCTTCCTTGCATGATAGCTAGAGCAAATTTATGACGTCACCTGAGCTGCATATTTAATATTGTCTGAGCTATTTTACTTTGAATCTGGAATAAAAGTTCTCATACTAACTACTTATTGTAACTTTTAGGTAAATAAATCCGCGGGTATATTTCTCTCATAAAACGAGGAATTTTAGTTGCTTCGCTAGGACTTCCTTTTGTGGTATTTCTGCATGTCATGTCATGGAACCCCATTTCCGGAAAGTTTGACAACGGCAAAACCTCGTTCAACTTAACCTGCATGATAATATGTATTTCGCTTTTACTCGGTTAATTTCAGTTTACAATTAAAATGTATTTTGTCAGTTCATTTGAGTACTCAAACTTAATTGGAGTAGTTTCTGCATTTTGTATTTTATTAATTTTATTTCTCATTTGTTTTATCTACCAAGATATACGATATATGTTGGTCTATCCAGTGGACATTTACTTCGACAAAATATGGCTCTAAAACCAATTGTGGTTTTTAACATTTTCTCTTAAATACAGGCATTTTGAAAAAAACTGGTCAAGTGCGAGTCGGACTCACGTTTCAAGGGTTCCGTACATCACACAATTTTCAACATTTTTTTTGTACGTGAAACGTGACGTGAGTGAAACGTCTTGTAAAACCCGAATGGGTCAATCAAAAACCAGATCTAACATGAAGTTTTCTGGCGTGGTGGCTTACAATATCTCTATATCTCTGAAGATTAAATGCCGAACAATAGTACAAGTGTCCAAATGCGTAGAGCTGAAAACTCGAGCGTCCGACGGGTCGCGCTTCCTACAACTTCGAAGGCCGAAGAGAGATAATACGTAGGTATTCCAAATCCACCAATCGCAATGGTGGTAGGGTGGCCAAAAAATAAGTGTATTTCCGTAGCCAGGGAGGTTTTGGGATTATACTGAGCAACTTTTAGTATGGGACCAACCCCGAAATCGCGAAAAAAGAAATATCCTCCCATAGAAACGGACCAGCCAAAATGTATGAAACAGCCAAATTATTCTTCGCGATTTCAGGGTTGCACGTTGGTTGCACGTTGCAGGAATACACTTAGTTTATTTTTTAGCCACCCTGTATACCTAGTGCTTTTTAAAACACGTAACAATAGTAACCTAATCAATCAGTACAATCAGCAGCAGAAGTTGCTAAGCGGGCGAGTGGTTTTAAATGATCTGGACGCGACTTTATAGTTAAGACAATAAGAGCATGTCAAGGTCATTTTGAACGCCTCGCCCGCTTAGCAACTTCTGCTGTTGACTGTACTACAAGTACCATTGCGGCTATGTGCCAGATACAGCCTAGTTGCATTTTTTGTCTTCAGTCCGACTCACGCTTGAAGCTAAAGGCACGCCTCTTTGGGACGCTTCGGGCCTTCGGCCTTATGCCGATATCGGCCTAGGGCCTTTGCAATAGCTGTCTACATCACGTTTCACTTAAACCATTGCGGCTGTGTCCCTAAAAAACGTTAACCGCATTTTTGTTATTAAATCCGACTCACGCTTGACTCTAGATTTCTAATAGGTTTTCCTGTCATCTTTAGGTAAAGGACTATTTTGTGTATTTTTTCCAGAATTTTAGACCCAGTAGTTTCGGAGATAGAGGGGGGGAATGGTCATTTTTTGTCTATTTTCTTGAATAACTTCTAAACTTTTTATTATAAATTTATAAGAAAAATATATTTGAGATTCTCAAAATGAGCTCTTTCGTTTGGTATGTAACACGATATAGTTTTCAAAACTTTGTTTTTTAATTTTATTGTTTACCCCCCAAAAGTAGCCCCTATGTTTAAAATTCATTTGTTGACGTTACATATCCGTCTTTGGGTCACAGACTTACATATGTGTACCAAATTTCAACTTAATTGGTGCGGTAGTTTCGGAGAAAATTGGCTGTGACAGACGGACAGACGGACAGACAGACGCACGAGTGATCCTATAAGGGTTCCGTTTTTTCCTTTTGAGGTACGGAACCCTAAAAATAAACTAGGTACTGTCTAATATGTCTGTGTATAATGATATATTTAAGTTAGTAAATGCACAGGCTAAACTTTATTGGTATCATAGACTAGGAATCCTTTAGACCGAGTTTAGAGCAATTATTTCATGCAACCGATGATGCCAAAAATGCGGGGGTGCGCGGGACGAGGTGAGCGAAATCCCGTGCCGTGATTGGTCCGATCAAAGACACGGACGTCACACAAAGACACTTTCGACTCGAACATGGAGTAAAATTACCGTATGCGTGGTAGAGGGGGTAGCGCGACTATGCTCAGTCTGGAGAATGTTTTGTCTGTGATTGGTATATTATACACTTTTTAAATACTGCAAATAAACTAATTTACTTCCGTTACTAACGTAATCTCTCACTTTTGAAGTTAAACATAGTCCTATCATTAATTTATGTACTTAACCTAAACCTTGTATTTACAGTCGCTTAATATGTGCCTACATTATCTGATAATTTGAATATTGTTTGTTTTTAGGGTTCCGTACGTCAAAAGGAAAAAACGGAACCCTTATAGGATCACTAATGCTTCTGTCTGTCTGTCCGTCTGTCACAGCCTATTTTCTCGGAAACTATTGGTCCAATTAAGTTAATATTTGGTACACATCCGTAAATTAGTAGGAAACCCAAAGATGGACATGTTTTTTTTTTATATTTTTAAAATACATAGGTTCGAAGTTATTTAATAAATAACCAAAAAATTACCATTCCCCCCCTTTATCTCCGAAACTAGTGGGTCTAAAATATTGAAAAAAATATACAAAATATTTCTTTACCTATAGATGACAGGAAAACCTATTAGAAATGTGCAGTCAAGCGTGAGTCGGAATTATGTACGGAACCCTAGAAACGCGAGTCCGACTCGCACTTGGCCGGTTTTTTATAACAATTAGGTAATTGCTGCCCATAAAAAATAGTTTGGAACGCTCATTTGTTTCTTTCATCGAAAATGTATGGATTAGTAATGTATTTACAAAAACAGTCTATAAAATTAAAAATGTGAAAGTATATAAATGGTCGAAAAGTGCTCGAGTGGAGACCACGGACCAGCAAGCGCAGCGTAGGACGTCCACCAACAAGATGGACAGACGACCTTGTTAAGGTCGCCGAAGACGCTGGATGCGGGTCGCTTCCAACCGGCACGTATGGTCCAAGGTCCAAGGGGGAGGCCTATGTTCAGCAGTGGACGTCTTATGGCTGAGATGATGATGATGATATAAATGGTTGGATCCATCACGCTAAGTGAACTGAATTGAATGAAATTTTGACACACAGAAGATAGGTAACCCGGAAAAGGATATCCTCGTAGGTTGCTTTTTATCCCAGAATCAATCACTATAAGTAGGGGGTGGGGCCAGATTAACAAATTCTATACGACTGATGTCGGAAGCAGAACCTATTCATTAAATAGACATCTTTAAAATGCCAAAAAGTGAACACTTTTATTTCAAATGAATGTAATCCGAACCAATGTATAATCATTGTAATATGCTTGACACCGTAAGATTGTGTACCCGTAAGATTTTAATAAAACATAGTTACTAAATAGGTAGGTTACGTTAGTTTATAATTTTTCTAGCGATATTTTAAAGTGACGAGTTGTAATTAATTTTACGCAGCCATAATTATGGCCAAAGAGTCTGAATCATGCTCTGTAAATCTTTATTAAACACAAGTAATTATTTATTAACTTTTAAGGGCTTCGAATCAATTGTTTAGCCATTCGGTCAAAGGATGACTGACGCTAGACCGGGCCGTGCCCGGACTGAGGCGTCCGACATGTCATTTTCTATGACGGCTGATTGGTGAACATGTGGTGCTTTCCATAGAAAACAAAGCGCCGTAAGCTCCAGCCCGGTCTAGCGTGAGTCATCCTTAAATCAATAAAGCATCCCTAAGAAGTTGAAGAATAAACTATTTTAACATCTTCTGTATTGTTTCAGAAACGTTGTACGACGTGCCAACTGGCATGATCGTGCTCCTTTCGTTCCTGTACGGCTCGATATCGGTGCTCGCCGTCGTGGGAAACTTCCTCGTGATGTGGGTGGTGGCCACGTCGAGACGGATGCAGAGTGTCACCAACTGCTACATAGCGAACTTGGCGCTGGCTGACATCGTTATTGGACTCTTTGCTGTACCGTTTCAGGTGCGTCAGTAACTTCTACAAATTAAATATGCTCTAAATATGATCTCTCTCCTCCTAGCTATCTATCTCACATGGTGGCTGGGTCAGCTTTTCTGCTTAGCCGTCTCCACTTCGCCCTGTCCACGACATCTTCCTCGGATAACTTGAACTCACTCATGTCCTTTAGCACTACATCCTGCCATCTTGTTCTGGGTCTGCCCCTAGATCTTCGACCTGGGATGGAAAGTTGTAGTGCCAAATTTCCTATGTACGTATTTTCGTACGTATTTTGCTCTAAATATGACACGAGGTAAAAATAATTCTTTCGCATATTTTACCAGTTTGGCAGGCAAAAATTTACAGTCAAGGAATTTTATTTGTATACCATTTCGTACCTTGTCGCGTGACTGATAGGAATGCTGCTTGGATCTATATTATTGTCTTTTTTAGCGTTTCTTTTCTCTTTTGCCATTTTTATACATTGTGTCCTTTTTGGCTACTATTTCATCATTATACGAGAAAAAAAGTGTCCTAAAATTTCCATACATTTTTCAAACTTTCCTTTTGTTAATCTAATGTCTGCTACATCTAAAATATTAAAGGGAGAGTCAGACTGCTTAGACTTGGTTGCGAAAACAACTACCTTTTTTGTTCCCGAGAACTACCTACGTTTGTCGTAGCCATCGCCTCCTAATTAATGGAACCTTGGACACAACTGCACACCAGTACTCTCCAATTGTCCGTTCCCGGACACTCCTTAATATTTTTTTATCTTTTGCACCTGACTGTGACTTGTTTGCCGTCCAAATTCATAGACTTCTTAAAGATTTTTTACATTTTTGCGAATCAAACATGCAATAGGTAGCTTATTAATCGCTTTGTTATTACTTACTTCATTTTACAGTGCATTGGTGTTAGCTGTAATGCTGTAAAATTTGATTTCAATAAATATTGTTACCGCCATACAAAGTATATGGGGAAATGGTAACACAATAGGAAATAAACTCTGGGACATTTTCTTATCCCATTAGGATCGAAAGAGCTGGTGATTCTGAGTAGAAATAACACAAAAGTGGCAAAAAAGGTCACAATATATAAAAATGGCAAAAAAATAAAATAAACGCTCTTTTACTCAAATACAAAGATTAAGGAAATTCAGTAAATATCATGCAGCGTTATGGCGCGTCATAGTGAACCCTGTCGAAATGTACAAAGATTAATATCCCGCAATATTATATGACGCCTTTGGCTATCAAAGGGTTGATCCAATATAAACGTTGAGCTTATATCGAAACTATTGTTATCATAATACTAAATACAATTTATTCATATTCAGCGTCAAAATATTAAGAAAATCACAAATGATTAATGTTTTTATCGCATGTCTTAAGGGGCCTACTGATTAACAGTCCGCCGGACGGTATCGGCCTGTCAGTTGTTCGGAACTGTCATAATTTTGTTCTAACTGACAGGCCGATACACTCCGGCGGACTGTTAATCGGTGGGCCCCTTTACTAAATTAGCAATTTTTTGGAGAAACAAATTGGATTGAGTCCTGCGCAATTCATTACTTTAAGTCTTTATTTTCCATTATACTTATATCCCTTTGATGAAATGATTTGGTAGAAACTTCAAACGTTATAAAGCAATCCCATCACTGCCAAAAAATATATAAGGAAAAATAAGCCAAAAACAAGGCAATGTTTTTGATGTGAAAAAATACTTCTTAAGCCCCCTCCAGACTGTGTGCGTGAATCGCGGGCGAAGCCGCGAACGCGAGTGTGGAGTCGATTTCGCTGTCTGCGAAAATCGACGCCACACTTGCGTTTGCGGCTTCGCGCCGCGATTCGCGCACGAGTGTGGAGGGGGCTTTATAAAAATAAATAAAATAAAAAAGCCTTTTATTTCTTGCATATTACAATGTCAAACGTGAATTAAATTTACAATACAATTTATTAAATGTTTTCTAATAGTCAGTTTTATTAAATGTTTGGTCACTTATGTTGTTATTTGTTTTTTTTTTTACTAGGTGAATTAAGCAAGAACCCCCTCTCAGGTAAAGGCCTCCTCCAGAGTAAGCCAGTCGGATCTATCCTGTGCTATTTGTATCCAGTTTGTCCCTGCGACTTTTACTATCTCGTCTGACCATCGCGTGTATGGTTTGCCGCTGTTACGCTTTCCTGGTGGTCCTGGCCATGTCGTTACTTGTTTTGCCCATCTATTGGACTTCATCCTGGCGACATGTCCTGCCCATCTCCATTTTTGTTTTTTTGCGTATTTGAGCGCGTCTATCACGTTAGTTTTGGATCTGATAATACTGTGCTTGATTTTCTGGATTTTTCTAATATTCGTCATACTCCTTTCCATACTTCTTTGGCATGTAATTATTTTGTTTTTAATATTTTTGGTAAATTTCCAGGTTTGCGCGGCGTACGTGAGCGATGGTAGTAAACAAGAGTCCATGATTTTCTTTTTAAATTTAATAGGAATTGTGCTCTTCAGTATTTCTTTTTGGCTCCAGAATTTGTTCCACGTGATCTTGATTCGCCTGTCAACTTCATGTTCGCTATTTTTCATGTCAAATGAGATTTGCTTTCCGAGGTATACATAGTTATTAACGTACTCCATTTCGGTATCTTCAATATGCATTGGTTGTTGTGTACTATTCGTCATTATTTTTGATTTGCTGAAATTTATTTCTAGCCCTGTCACTCTACTGGCAGCCTGCAGGGTGAGTATCATGTGTTTTAGGTCTGAAAAGCGTTCTGAAAGCAAGACGATGTCGTCTGCGAATCTTAGGTGATGTAGGTAGCTACCGTTTATAGGCAATCCACGGCCAGACCAATTCAGCTTGCTAATTATCGACTCTAGCACTGCAATGAATATCTTTGGTGATATTGGATCGCCTTGCCTTACGCCACGTTCAATTTGTATTGGTGGGCCGATTGTTTCGAGTTGGACTCTACTCGTAGTATGTTTGTAGAGTTGTTTTAAGATATCAATGTACTGGAGCTCTACTTGTTGTTCTTTTAATGCCTCCCATATTGACGAGTGAGATAGGGTATCAAAGGCTTTTTGATAATCTATGAAGGCAATATATAGCGGCCTCCGGAATTCCTGGTATTTTTCAATTAGAAGCTCTACTGTGTGCACATGATCTATCGTTGAGAATCCGCTTCTAAAGCCTGCCTGTTCAACTGGTTGACATTTTTCTAAAGTTTTGCTTATTCTTTTTTCTAAAATCGATGAAAAAAGTTTGTAGAGACTTGGCAGTAAACTAATAGGGCGGTAGTTTGCAATGTGATTGGGGTCGCCTTTTTTATATAAAAGAATAATATTGGATTCCGACCACTGAATTGGTGTTACTGCTGTGTCAAGTATTAGGTTAAAGAGGTGTGCAAGTGGGTGGGCAAGAAATGTAGCGGCGTATTTTAATGCCTCATTGCTTATTTTGTCTGGGCCTGGGCTTTTTTCTAATTTCAGTTTCTTTATTTGCTGTATCACCTCGATTTCGTCGATTGCTTTGACTTTACTGATATTTAATGTTCCCTCTTGTTCCAATAGACAGTTGTCAGGTGACTTTTTTTCTTGATATAATCTCTTGTAGAAGTCTGTTGCTACAGTTAAGACGTCGTTTCTTTTGTGTGTTATTTTATTTGATGTTTTTATTCCTTCTATCCAAGTTTTATGCGTTCTTAGTTCATTATACGCTTTCTTTAAGCTTCCAGATAAGGTGAGGTGTTTTTTGAATACTTCTTGTCTATGGTTTTTGTAATCGTTTTTGATATTTTTGCTAATCAATTTATAAAGTGCGCTCAGCTCTTTGGGGGGGGCTTTACATGGTGGCAACTCGGAGTTAAAAATAAAGTATGACGTACGTACGCCTGTTACGCTAAAAGGCAATCTAGAATTAAAAATAAACATCAAGTAAAATATACAACACCTAGTTAGAGCAGCTTACGAACCGTATAAGTAATGCAAATTAGATCTGAATGAATAAATGAGACTGTAGATAAATTACCTTGGGTCTTTTTTATTATACATCTACATTAACATTACATAGGTACACACACACATTACACATTATTACATTACACATTACATTAACATTATTACAAACATTATACAAACACACACACACATTACATTATTTTAAAAGTAACTGTAAACTCAACAATAATATTGGAAGTAAAAAAATATGGAATTGATTTTTAATCTGATTTGAGGATGTTTATTACACTTGTCCTTCCCCTTAAAGGCATGGGTAATTTTCTGGTATAATACAATTCTAACCGGCTTTTCCTTATTGGATTAGAGCGCTTGAGATTTCGGGCACGTGGAAATGTGGCGTAAGGGAATTCCTCGCCCAAAACGCCGCATAGCACAATGGAACTCATTTTTTTGGCTTAGTAGGCACGTCAGATACAGACAACATACCGATATCATATTGTTCTCATTAATAATATAAACATGATACAGATCTTGAAAAATATGTAGAAATTAACCATAATAAAATTACGTAAGAAACAAAGATATAAAAAAAACATTTACTACAGTTTTGGTAATCCAGCTGAGCTATTCAGTACTTACTGTATGATCTAATTATAGGTTTAGGTGCTTTGTATTGAGACAATGCTTAACATAAATATTGCATACAAAAATATTTTGGTCTCGTTCCAGTGTCTCAGATTTTGTGTACGGAATATTCGCTGGGTACAGTCACGTCTGAAAATATCGATACGGACAATGCGCCAATAATATGTATACACTACCTTAATACATATATGGACAATAATCAGGTCCATTTAGTCCGTATCGATATTTTCAGACGTGACTATACTAGGTGCTTTACAGTCAGTAAGTATTTTATGTCACACTATATGTAGATTGTAGATACTTACTTTTATTAACATCTTTCTATGTAAATGGGAGTTTTCAGAATAGTGTAGGTACCCAATTAGCGTAAGTAGTTGTAAAATGTTAATCACTGTCAGTTTTGGAACATTTTGAGGGATTTTTTCTGAATGTTACATAGTTATAATAATGTGTAAAAATTATGATAATAATTTTTGTAACAGAGAATATAATAGTAGTCTTCATTAATTGAACTTTGTATTTATACGAAAATAGCGATACAAAATAGTTGCAGTAAGTTAAGAAGTCAATTTTCACAGCTATGAGTTGAGCATTATATTTACGAAACTAAGACCTATCGTTTTACTGATAGCCTTAGTGACATACATATAAGGGTCAAGTCAATTTATAACTGTCAAAATTGACTTCTTAACGTCTCGGAGTAATTACCAATGGAGCCGCCATTAACAGGCATCGAAAATAGGCGGCCAATGGTCAACCACATGTCAACCATATGTATGGACTGACGTTTATCTAACATGACGTACCTATACATTTGATGTGCCCCTCCCCCGCAAAAAACGGCAGACTATTTTGTACCGAAAATTTTAGACATGGCGTCTCCGTTGGTTATATCCTCTAGTCTTAACGTACAACACCGACTTTAGACTATCATCATCAAAAATAAAATAACAAACTCGATTCAGAATTTGGAAAGTTAAAATCTGAAGAGAGTATTTATCAAATTGGACGGAGTAAAATCGGGTGAGCATGTCTGATATTTAGACCTTAAATTCGTCTTAGGTTTAATTTGTGTTCACCTAGAAATTTAGGAGATGCTCGCTCGCACGAACACTAATCCGGATATTTATGTGAAGTGTGTGACGACCAGGGGCTGCATTCAGACGCGATAGTTTAATACCAATTCAACGTGAACATTTTCCTTGCATTTTCCTTTTTTAGGGTTCCGTACCTCAAAAGGAAAAAACGGAACCCTTATAGGATCACTCGTGCGTCTGTCTGTCCGTCTGTCCGTCTGTCACAGCCAATTTGCTCCGAAACTACCGCACCAATTAAGTTGAAATTTGGTACACATATGTAAGTCTGTGACCCAAAGACGGATATGTAACGTCAACAAATGAATTTTAAACATAGGGGCTACTTTTGGGGGGTAAACAATAAAATTAAAAAACAAAGTTTTGAAAACTATATCGTGTTACATATCAAACGAAAGAGCTCATTTTGAGAATCTCAAATATATTTTTCTTATAAATTTACAATAAAAAGTTTAGAAGTTATTCAAGAAAATAGGCAAAAAATGACCATTCCCCCCCCCCTCTATCTCCGAAACTACTGGGTCTAAAATTCTGGAAAAAATACACAAAATAGTCCTTTACCTAAAGATGACAGGAAAACCTATTAGAAATCTAGAGTCAAGCGTGAGTCGGATTTAAGAACAAAAATGCGGTTAAGGTTTTTTTAGGGACACAGCCGCAATGGTTTAAGTGAAACGTGATGTAGACAGCTATTGCAAAGGCCCTAGGCCGATATCGGCATAAGGCCGAAGGCCCGAAGCGTCCCAAAGAGGCGTGCCTTGAGCTTCAAGCATGAGTCGGACTGAAGACAAAAAATGCAACTAGGCTGTATCTGGCACATAGCCGCAATGGTACTTGTAGTACAGTCAACAGCAGAAGTTGCTAAGCGGGCGAGGCGTTCAAAATGATCTTGACATGCTCTTATTGTCTTAACTATAAAGTCGCGTCCAGATCATTTAAAACCACTCGCCCGCTTAGCAACTTCTGCTGCTGACTGTACTGATTGATTAGGTTACTATTGTTACGTGTTTTAAAAAGCACTAGGTATACAGGGTGGCTAAAAAATAAACTAAGTGTATTCCTGCAACGTGCAACCTGCAGCCAACGTGCAACCCTGAAATCGCGAAGAAAAATTTTGGCTGTTTCATACATTTTGGCTGGTCCGTTTCTATGGGAGGATACTTCTTTTTTCGCGATTTCGGGGTTGGTCCCATACTAAAAGTTGTTCAGTATAATCCCAATGGCTACGGAAATACACTTATTTTTTGGCCACCCTACCACCATTGCGATTGGTAGATTTGGAATACCGTATTATCTCTCTTCGGCCTTCGAAGTTGTAGGAAGCGCGACCCGTCGGACGCTCGAGTTTTCAGCTCTACGCATTTGGACACTTGTACTATTGTTCGGCATTTAATCTTCAGAGATATAGAGATATTGTAAGCCACCACGCCAGAAAACTTCATGTTAGATCTGGTTTTTGATTGACCCATTCGGGTTTTACAAGACGTTTCACTCACGTCACGTTTCACGTACAAAAAAAAATTTTGAAAATTGTGTGATGTACGGAACCCTTGAAACGCGAGTCCGACTCGCACTTGACCAGTTTTTTTCCTTGTCTAAGTCTAAAAATGCTTGTGAGACGTAAACTCTTTTAGTACCTAATTCCTAACTTGTTTTCATTGTTCCTTGAAATGTATGCTTATAGTTATATAACTTATGTATTTTTAAATTACTACGTTGTTCTTACCTACCTTTTTATTTTATTAATATTGTGTTTAATAAACCTCCAGGTCTGTTTGTATCATATATAATATGTATATATAATATGTTTATTATGACTGTTTGTGTTCTAAATAAATAAAAAAAATAATAAACATTTTAGCGTCTCGCTTGCATAGATGTCGCTACACTCCAACGTAAAAAAACTGTTTTAACTTGGAATTAAATGTGCGAGAATCCTGATTTCCTACTAGGTTGAGCAGATGTAGCCAAAATATTTTTAATATCATTATAATTCATCAAATTCACATTTGAGAATAAGACCTTACAAAAGACAGCTTGATATAGTTTAACGTTTACCAGGTTTGTGCCTTTACAAATAGTCTTGGTGCGACCCAGGTTTGTGTATTTGCAAATAACATTGGTACGACCTACGTAGTCCGGATATTAATGCTATTCTCTCTGAGATAGTTATTAGTGTGATACAGTTTAATTTGGATGGTGTTTCGCAGCTTAGGGCTGACGCGGGCACTGCCGATCTCCTTGATAAAATTAGTGACAGATGGCCCGTTCTGAGGCTTTACCGCGAAAAACCAAATAGTAGGTAATTTATGTATCTGCTTCTCTATCACCCGAACACCTATGCAAAAGTGATAGATTCGCACCAAGAAAAGTCTGCAGCATAATCGTGTTTATATGTGCGAGGACTGCGAGGGTACCTATATGACCAGCATCGCGATGTTTTTGCGACTGCATAGCTACTTTATCGCTGCAAATTATCGCCGTGTGGTTTATAGAGGTAGGTTTTTAGTGCGGGTCGTTAGATTTACCATTGCTGAGTAGGAACATAAACACTTCTGTTTTTCAAGCAGTGTACCGTCAGCCGGTGCCATTTGCAACTCGATCAAGTTTACGACACACAGCACTTACCTTACAGTATAAATTCGCGCGTTTTTTGTAGAAATAGTCTCATTCAACGAGTGAGAAGCAGTCCCAACAGTATTCTGAAAGTAGGTATAATCTGATAGATACGATTGTCGACTATGGAGGCCCCATTGGATGAACTAACGATTCTAATGATCTGAAGTAAATTATTTTTTAATTTAATTTTCGATATGTAAACTTTGCTAATGTTTCCAAATAATTCTTTTTTGTCTCCAGTTCCAAGCTGCGCTGTTGCAGCGATGGCTGCTACCACACTTCATGTGCCCGTTCTGCCCGTTCGTGCAAGCACTGAACGTCAACGTCAGCGTGTTCACGCTCACAGCCATTGCCATTGACCGGCATCGTGCCATCATCACACCACTGAGGTAAACTAATCATTTTAGTATTGTATTGTATTGTGTGTTGCTAGCGACCTTCACCATGGAGGAGTTTTGGCCGAAGAGTGTAAAGTTCCGACGGTTCCGCGGTCGGCTCCCTGACATTACGGGGTTGTCAACTGCATCGCAGCCATAATTGTGTGTTTTTAGTTTTAAGATAATATATATTTTATAATAATATATGTATGCTAGTTTTAAGGTATTTATCTATGGGCCAATAGTTGCCTGAAAATAAATATTTTCATTTTATTTCATTGTCCCATACTCCTCTGTCCTCAGTTTGGCTTGCGGATTGTATAGCGCATGGATGCTTACATACTTTATGTGCCGTGACTCATAGTTATTGCCGATGACCGGCACCGTGTCGCGAGTCGTCACTAGCTTAACGATGACAACGAAAACGCTATCATTTTCGGCGTCATAGTTAATACCGTTGAAGTGACCTCACTTTACGAAAGGTCAATTCAATCAACTATTAGTGGTAATGGTATTGCATATTAATTCACATTAGTGCGACAGTGACAGTTGCTTTTCGTTCGCTACGGAGCGTAAACGATTATAATCTAGTATTTCACTTTAATTAAAACCCGAATACGCTTCTAGGTAATACTACATCATATTCCGTTTCACAAATCAAATTTAATGCCACAGATATACCGATGATAGGTTTACGGCTCAATTACATTAGAGCATTAACCGCGTGGAATATCAGTCTAGGTGCGTCTTGATGTAGCAGCCCACGTGAACTGTGTAAACACACGCTTCTTGGTTGCGGATTTGAATTACTTTGCTAAACTGTAAAATGAGTAATATCAAAATTTTCTGCGG
Source organism: Cydia fagiglandana (assembly GCF_963556715.1). Classification (NCBI taxonomy): domain Eukaryota; kingdom Metazoa; phylum Arthropoda; class Insecta; order Lepidoptera; family Tortricidae; genus Cydia; species Cydia fagiglandana. Next base: position 15,835,370 of record NC_085938.1, read on the forward strand.
TAATCTTAAAGATTCTGGTCAATTTTCTAGCGGGCCGTATGATCCTTTAGCGATCTATTTGCAAAAAGCCATAGTTGTGTAATGTGGTTGAAAAATTCAAAGTGGAAACATAATCTTTCAAATTCAGTTAACAAATTTGATGTAACCAATATTCATTATTTTTGTACATTAAAGTGTTTACTTATTTACTTATTTAATTTGAAAGTACATTTATTTGTTCACGCTCGTTCTTGTTCGGTTTGCTTGTTTGATGGCGTATTTGCTGGAGTGTAATTTTTTGTTTGATGTTTCGGAATTCAAACAAAATGTATATTAATTATACAGCCAGGCATGGAGAATTTAATTATATTTTGGCGAGTGGGCGGGAAAGTCGAAGCTGATTTGGGCAGCTGTTAATATCTTTGAGGCTAATTTCGGTTTCGGCGTCGGTGGTAGCTAGGTAAGTGGTTATCGTAGCCAGTAGATGCTGTCAAAAACAAGTGTACTTACTATAAGGGGGTTGCTGATCACTACACCTTATAAAACACAGTCCCCGCCCCGTCTGTCTGTGTGTAAGTATGTAATTGCTTCGATTGAAAATATTCGTAACATAATTTTATTTAAATTTGTCAATAGAATCAAAGAGAATTTGAAATAGAGGAATATTTTCAAAGTAAATTGTGTAGTATCAGTACATTTACTGCCATTTTTCGACACAAATAGGCCACGACACGAGAGTAGGCCAAAGGTATGGTGCCATTGCTCGAAAAGAAGGCACCAAACCTTTGGCCTATCGTCGAGTAAATGACGATATTTTTTACATTTAACAAATTTAACACATATCGGTGAAAAAATAAGTATCAAAGTCAAATGGCGTTCTAAAAGTGTTAATCATTAGTGTCGAAAGGTGGCAGTAAATGTACTGAGTACATTTGACAATATTTCTCTAGTCCAAATTCTCTTTGATGAAATGAAAAGGGTCGGAAGTGAGTAAAAGAGTACGTCACTCTAATGTAGAGAAGTGAAAGGCAGTTTGCGCAGGTTTTCCGCTATAATTATTAATAATTAATTTTGTAATTTGATTGTCGAAACCTGTGAACTAGACCATTTTAGAACGTTACAAACGACTAGTTATTTATATTTAAACTTGCGGCAGTTATAGCGAGCGCGGAGTTGTCGCAGGTGTCTCCACGAGGGCACCTATTATTTTTATTGCACTGCACTGGTGTACTCGTGCCGTCACCTGCAATAGTATGTTACTCTTTGAAGTCCGCAAAAATATGTAACACGCTCTTATTGCTTTGCAAATGAAATCTTGTCAAATATTTTTACGGCTTTCGTTGCGTAACATAATTATTATTGCAGTCGTACTGGTACAGTCGAAGGAAAAACTGTTGTAGGTACCTGCAATGTTTCTTTTGTTTTTGAGAAATAGAGTAACAATATGATTGCTGCAAAAATATCAACTCTGTATGAAAAAATAAAAATCAATACAGTTCTCTATTTTATAAATCTAGTTTCTTATCTAGTTTGAAGAATCTGCTTTTACTCGATAATGTCGGTCAACCAGATTACATATGAATTACTTATGAGAAACTTTTTTTATCTTGTACAAGTGTAAATATGCCTTCAGCTACTTTGTTTGGACCCTCCTGGAACTATTAATTACCTACTTCTAACATTTTTTCGGATGCCCCAGAGAGAATAGCAGATTTTGTTAATTCTTTTTTTATTTTTAAAATGAGTCTAGACTCAGGGCAATTTTATTACAGCTCAATAAATTTACAAAATTTGCTACTTTAGTTGAGAGACACGTTTATTTATTTATATTTTATATTGCAATCTAGTATGTACAGTATAAGTAGTAGTTTATTATTCAAATAATATTTGAACTAGTTTTTATTTTATTTTATAGGTTCAACACAATAAACAAGACAGAATCAGTTAAGACGATAATTTGTACAGTCGCCTCATTATTATTTATTTAGGTTTTCTCGTGTGTTTGAACAATCTAATAAGCTATGCTTAAACATGAAAACAACGGAAAGGGTGTTAACCCTAGTATACATAGATCTGACGAATGATCATGCGGTTTTCTTTCAAAACTCTATTTTGACGATAAAAACCATGTTTCAGACTGAAGTTTGCTACTTTATGATCTCTACACAGACAAAACATCCTCCAGACTGAGCATAGTCGCGCTACCCCCCCCCTGCCACGCATACGGTAATTTTACTCCATCTCGAGTCCAGAATGTCTTTGTGTTACGTCCGTGACTTTGAACGGACCAATCACGGCACGGGACTTCGCTCACCTCGTCCCGCGCACCCCCGCGTTTTTGGCATCATCGGTTGCATGAAGTAGTTAATAGGAGGATTCCTAGTATATGGATCTCTATCACAATATGACATCACATCACACATACCATACCGGTATACTTGTTAAGGTATTACCTAGATAAAAACCTGTTAGTAGATAACTTTATCTTATATTTCTTAAGGGCTAATATATAAGGGCTAATAAACGGGTGACCGTTTCCAGTTGAGATATGCTAATAACCTACTTGGAAATGTTAAAAAGCGACCTTTCTAGCTTCTCAACTATAACTACGAAAGTAACTTATAGTCAGACGGTAAAAAGTCTGCAGCGATTTTGATAGCCCACACAGTGCAAGTGTCATTTTAAACGACAAACTTCTATGAAATTATGACGTTTCAATAACACTTACATTGCGTGGGCTATCAAATCCGCTGCAGACTTTGTTTGGTGCGACTATACTATAACTAAATTCTCAATGCACGGGAACTTGGTTAAATAAGTCCAACGACGGGTGAGCAATGTAAGGAGTAATCCGGGTTTTCTGAAGTTTATGCGTAGGTTTGGGTAAATTGAGCGGCCTGCTAGGGACAGCAGTGCGAGCCTTTTACTGGGCAATGACGTCTCGGGGGGGTTCTCGGATGGGGCAATTGGGAATCCTACGTGTGCTCGTCCCCATAGAAACGTTAAACCTATAGCATAATACAGTACTTGTATAGGTCTTCACTAACAGAATTGCATCTTCGTCGTTTTTATTTTCTTAGAAATAAATTATAACATACCTAACACCTAATTTTTATTGATACTTTACAAGATAATTTATGAACATTTTATGAGACGTGAAATGCCAAAATTTTTATGCTGCATATTATGGTTCGCAGACAGTTTTTGAACGTTTATAAATTCTTTATGAACATTAAATTATTACTCATCTTCTATAAAGAACACAACCGACAGAAAATGCACACAATCACGTTGCCCACATGAACTTTATATAGATATCGTAGGTTGATCTTTCGAGCTCTTTTGGACAATATACCTATATGTAAAAATATGTTGCTTGTAGGTAGGTGGTTATGATCAGGGAGCCATATTATAGTCACCTTATTTGAGCATTTCAATATGCTGGCTTACATTTAGGGCATAATATTTGAATGCCTTTGGTCCGTTTTCATAACTATGGTTTTCGTAACTGGCTGCCAAAGAAGATTAATTCTTCCTATTTCATAATTAATTATCAAACAAGAATTTACTTTCTGGTTTCGTAATCGAGTTTCGTAACTGGTTATGAAATAAGATATGTTTTTCTGTTTTCGCCCGGATTGGGTACGAAATATGAATTATTTTTCGCTGCTTCGTAATTAGTTATCAAACAAGAATTTATTACTCTTTTAGTAATCGTGTTTCGTTATTAACTTCGATATATTTTTTGGAAGTTAAGTTCCCCTTTTGTTGCCAATTTACCCTGTGAATGACTGACTAGGTAAATGACTACAAAAGAGAAGAGAGCAACATCCAGGCTCTTTCTGTACCAATTTTGATTAAAAAAACTTATATGCAATAAAATTACCTACATAGATATCCCTACAGTAAATTAGAGAAAATAAAAATACGAATATTGTAAATCATCTACTTTAATTTTCTAGATTTGTATAGAAACAAAAGCTTGTTAAAACCCTTAGTAACAGTAAAATAAAAGAAAAATATGACCTAACTTCCTTTAACAAAAAAATATTTTTCACTTCGTATTAATTCTTCTTAGTCTAATTTAATACATAAATGGAGCAATAATCTCAACGCAGTGCCCGGTAGTTAGGTATTTTGTTTTCAACTAACTCTGCTACTGCCCTTTCAATCTCTTGATAGTTTTTATTTACCTTCATTGATCGCTTATAATTGCGAAGTTTAGTTTCCATTTCTAACACATCTAATATTTGTGCTATATTGGGATTCTTTCTTCCCACATATTTATTTAAAATTTTCAGAAATATGCCTACTTTTTCGTAGGAGGATGGAATCAGCTCATGATTCTGAGTATATAAATAACATTAAATTTGTCTTTCTTAAAAAAAGGTGTGTATCGTTTTACACGAAAAAGGTACTAAGTGTATCACACGAAAATGTCCAATTATGAAAAAAGAAAAAGTAATAAGTTTTGATAATTAATTACGAACGAAGAAAAAATACTCGATTACGAAAGCAGAAAGTGAATTCTTGTTTGATAATTAATTATGAAACAGGAAAAATAAATCTTCTTTGGCAACCAGTTACGAAAGCCATAGTTATGAAAACGGACCAAAGGGAAAATGATTGGGTAACCAATTTTACAGAAATGGATCGTCACAATCAAATTATTTACACAAGTGGTTAACACACCCGAGCCCTGATCTTTTGACAGCACCTTGTACCCATTCTATTGTTTAATCATCGCATGGTTTTTTGTCTTTTGACATGGCGAGGTAACCCATGAATAGAATGATGGGAAGTAAAGTAAATCTATTCACGTGAATTTGGAACAGAAAGAAATGTTAAATTTATTGCTTACTTTACATTTTACGCCAGCGATTTTTAGCTTCAGTGAATAACTAAATGGGTACGATAATAAAAAGTAAAATAAAACTAGCGAAGAGGACTTTTGAAGGCAAGATTGACTTTGTTGTTTTCTTAAAAGAATTATACTCATATTTATTATTATGAAAATAATTGAGATAATTTATTTATAGATCCTTTTATTTAATAAATTTACAATCATGAATAGTGCCAGAAGCTAACATTTAAAAATTGAATCCGAGTTAGTAGCCTTTAAAAAAAAATTAATTATCTTTCAAAGCTCGATTTCAAAGTTGTTGTTTAAGAAAAAATACCTGCCTTTATTTATTTTAAACAATAGTGATAAAATTAGCTTTTTAATATCTTCACTTAGCTAGGCAGCAAGCTTCGTGGCTTTAACGCGCTACTCAATTGAATACTCTGAATAATTACGTCACGATTCTATTTATATACTACTAGCTGTGCCCGCGGTTCCGCCCGCGTGGAATTCGGTTTGTGTCAGTAAGCTGCTAAATATATAAAAAATAGTAAATTACATTACGCTGTATTTATTTACTAAAAATACAGCGTTTCATACTTTTTAAAGCGCGATTTGTCCGATTGTTGATCCGACTACGCCCAACTCTTTTAGTATGAGAAAGTCGAAGTCGCCTAGTATGAGCCTTAGTATGAGGGCGCCGAAGACGCCCAGCTTTGAAACGCGTACGTTACGCCCGACGCTCTGAGTATGAGGGCGCCGGAGGCGCCCGGCTTTGGAACGCGTACAGCGTGTCACGTACGTCGGTCTACGCCCGACACTTTTAGTATGAGGGTGCCGTAGGCGCCCGGCTTTGGAACGCGTACAGCGCGCCACGTACGTTGGACTACTCCCGACGCTTTGAGTATGAGGGCGCCGAAGGCGCCCGGCTTTAGAACACGCACAGTGTGTCACGTACGTCGGTCTACGTCCGACTCTTTGAGTATGAGGGCGCCGAAGGCGCCCGGCTTTGGTAACCATACAGCGTGTCACGTACGTCTCTTTTAGTATGAAAAAGTCGAAGTCGCCTGGCTTTGGACCGTGTGCAGCGCGCCACGTTGTTGGGCTACAGCAGATTCTTTTAGTATGAGGGCGCCGAAGGTGCCCGGCTTTGGAACGCGTACAGCGCGACACGTACGTCGGGTTAAGTCCGAAGCAGTACCGGATTAAGATATTTTGATGCCCTAAGCATTTCTAGACCATGGTGCCCCCTCTCCCTAATAGGGTCATTAAGATTACATTATTTTTTTGGTAAATTGAGTGAAGTTCATTGCCGCATTACAGCTGAGAATGGAAATAAGTCACATCATTTTATCTCGAAAATTGACAGTGCCGCAGCAGTAATTTTGCAACAGAGTATTTTATCGTATATTAGGTTAGAATGTAATTGAAAACGCGAGCAAAGCGAGCGCGAAAATTTTTCGATATAAAACGCAATTTGATAGACAGTTGTACATTTTTACTTTTAGTATGGAAATCAGTCACATCATTTTATCACGAAAATTGACAGTGCTGCAGCAGTAACGTTGTAACAGAGTAATGCTGCTGCAGTCGCCACCCGAATGTCACCTTTATCATATCTTAGAAAGTGATTGAAAACGCGAGCGAAGCGAGTGCGAAAATTTTTGATATAAAAAACGCAATTTTACTTTTAGTCCCAACCAGGCGCGAATCCAGGATTTCATACAAAGAAGGGATGGGACAGTTTTCTATCAGCCTAAGGCTCGATATTTAAGGGTTTCAGCGAGGTTGTTTTCATGCATAAAAGATGCATGCAAGAAAGCAGAGCTTGGAATTGACCAACTGTGTGAGCAAGGCAGTAGGCCCAGCTGCGAAAGAGGAAAGCTTGGATTTGGATCCACGCCCAAGTGTATTTAAGGCAGAAGATCAACTTTGCCGTAAGGCAGAAGGCCTCGCATAAGACCTAATGCCGCACCGCAAAAGAGTGGGTTGAAATCGAATCTATGCATGTAATCACGACTCTTCTACTGCTAACGATTGTTTCCCAAAGAATTACGCGCCATTATTTTTGCAAATTAGCTTTTGGACAGCTAAAATATCGTGTGGTAAAAACGACGTGTCTGTCCCTATCTTTAAAATTTGTTCTACGTTTTCAACCTGGCATTTTGGTGCCCCCCCCTGAACGTGCCCTAAGCACGTGCTTGTTTTGCTTATTGGTTGATCCGGCACTGGTCCGAAGTTTTGACTATGAGGGCGCCTTCGGCGCCCGGCTTTGGTAAGCGTACAGCGTGGCACGTACGTCGGGCTAAGGTTAAGGCATTCAGAAGTTAAGATGTAATAAAGAAACTCATGCAGATAAATAAATACATACCTACATACAAACACGAACGCTGAAAACACAATACACTCTCGCTCTCTTTTTTTTGGGTGGTCGTGAAAAAGATGTCACTGTGCAATGAGGGGTAATTAATTTACTGTCGTTTAATTTTGTTGTATATTATTAAACCGACATAATTATTCAATTAAATTTGTTGATGTCCGTACCCCCTCATCTAAACTTAGAGTTAATTTGGCAAAAACCTTCCTCGGTGGCTATTCATGTCACTACGAATCAAATTCAGCGCCATCTGTTAGTTTACCAGGGTACTCAAAAGTGGTAGCACATAATTGAAATAAGTTTGCCCCTCCTTCCTAAGTAACGCCATAAGATTTAGGGGCAAACTTAAATCAAGCGAGTGTTGTGGCTACCCTCCCTTTTAAGGGTTGAATTTTTATAGCCTATAACCTGGCCGGAGATTTTCTCGACAGATTAGTAAAGTTTGCATCAAAATCCGTTCAGCCGTTTTCACGTGATGCGCGTTCAAATAAACAGACAAATAGATAAACAGACAAAAATTCTAAAAACTGTTGGAACGTGTTCTGTTATCGATTCTAAGTATCCCCAGCCAACTTTTTTTCAAATATCTTCCATGTACAGACTTTCGACCCTCTACAGCTTTATTATATGTATAGATTATTTACTATTAGTACAGTCAGCAGCAGAAGTTGCTGAGCGGGCGAGGTGTTCAAAATTACCATGACAAGTCGCGTGAAGATCATTTTGAACACCTAGCCCGCTTAACAACTTCTGCTGCTGACTGTACTATATTTCAAATTTCCGTTCACGTCACAACATTTACTCTTCAGTTCACGTCACAACATCCGCGCAGAGTTCGGAAGATATTGGAGGCCGATTCAAAGTTATATTTTGATGTCAAAATGATATTGAAATAATTTTATTTGGTTATCATTCGCCCGTGCGTCTTGTTTATACTTGTATGGACAATGCGCGCGGTATGCATGCGAAAATTATAACAAAACGCCACCATTTCGATAGCACTTTGACATCAAAATGTAAGTTCAAATTGACCTCTTGGCTTCATCTTCTAAATCACTGGTCCAAAGGTCCGTAATAATACTAATAATTTATAGTAATAATATGAAATTCCCTAGTGAAATTTTAGTGTTAATATAAGTGTTTCTTGATTTCAGTCACTTCTCACACTATCCGTGGGTATATATTGTACTCAGTAACGTAATTTTGGCAGGTGTTAGAGTGTGTATATGTCGGCGGCCGATCGTAAGATTAGGCAGATCGTAATGTTCCTGTGTAACGTTTTGACGATAGTAACATTAATCCTAAAGATGCCGGAAGGGCAAGCTGTCCAGAAATACCGTCCGCTACGCGGGACTCCGTCGACTCAGGGAACGAGTCAAAGATATTCACGTTTCACGATATGCCTAGGAATTTCACGATATGGCTGATCTTACGATCGGCCGCCGACATATATAAATGATTTAGATTTACTATTGGATAAGTAGGATTTAAGGAAAAGATTGATGTAATACCAATTGTACAGAAAATACTATAAAAATATGTTGTATAGCGAACACTATAAAATCACAATATAGATAACAAATATAATGGTGACCTCTGCAGGTTAATATGTGCATATTCATCATACCTGTATCTAAAGCACACACAGATAAGATTTACATGATAAAAGTTGTTTAGCAATATTATATTCAACTATTCAAGTAGCTTCTAATGCAGGTACTTCCAAAATTGTAGGACATGCGATAAAAAAAAACACTGATAAGCTTTTGGTACACGACACTTTAAGCGCTAAAAGTAAATGACTATATACGAGTCGGTATAGTTTGTATTATTTACTTTTTTAACACATTAATGTAGGTAAGAATTGGACATAGTAAAAACAAAAAAAGAGAGCAACCTTTCATGTTAATTATATTTTATTAATGTACGAATTAATAAAAAAAACGTATTACAATGTATCACTGCTTTATTTTTATTCAATACGTTGCAATTTTACTTCTGACGTTGCAACAAATCTGTCTTAGGCACTGGTCCCACCGCGAGCTAGTAAGCTAATATTTACTTTTTTAACACATTAATGTAGGTAAGAATTGGACATAGTCAAAACAAAAAAAGAGAGAAAAATATAAACTAAACCTAACATTTAACTTGAGCTTAAACAACAAGCAAGTGAGAGAAATAAAGTATACAGAGTGTATGTTTTAATGTCGACTGTTATTCAGTATAGATAGGCTCTACAACCTTTCATGTTCATTATATTTTATTAATGTACGAATTGATAAAAAAAACGTATTACAATGTATCACTGCTTTATTTTTATTCAATACGTTGCAATTTTACTTCTGACGTTGCAACAAATCTATCTTAGGCACTGGTCCCACCGCGAGCTAGTAAGCTATGAGCTATCGGCTATAAACACGAACAAAAGATAAGCACTCGCGTGTAAATAAAAGAGATACGGCGATATTTATAGCTCACCGCTGGGCGAGTAACTATAAATATCGCCGTGTCTCTTTTATTTACACGGGAGTGCTTATCTTTTGTTCGTGTTTATAGCCGATATCTCATAGCTTACTAGCTCGCGGTGGGACCAGTGCCTTAAAGTGATGAATTTACATACATAGGTAACTACATTGCCGTTTCAAAGATTTAAAAAAAAAAATTACGCTCGTGTAGTTATTACAAACTAGAAAACCAAACATGTTACAAAATACATAGCACTACGCCTACACTTCGTTTAATTGTTCGGTTATATTATACATGCTGTACAAAGTTAACACATCACTTCATCAGAGGGCCTACCGGGCTACCGCGAACCACGTTCGACGTGTTGCCTCTCTGTCGCGCTTGTAAATTCGTACGTAAGTGTGATAGGGAGGCAACACGTCGAACGTGGTTCGCGGTAGGCCCTCAGAGCCCAGAGCGCGAGCGTGCCAAGGGTCCATTTATCGTACGGTCTAAGACTTACAGGTAATAAATGTTAATTTGTAGACCTTGGAGTTCGCTCAAGATGATTGGTACATGCAAAATGAAGTGAAAGTCATGCGTGAGCGCGCCAATCACCAGAGACGCTCGTCAAAGTCGTATCATAACCAGCTCAAAATCATTACAAATCATTTGTATGTATGTACGTATGTATTTACTTTATTGTACATAGAAATATAAACACGATCATTTAATCTGAAACAGGCCCCTGATCTTAACTAAAAATACGAAGCTTTTTTTTATTTGATGTTGCTTCTTCTCAGTATTACGAGCTGTGTCCATTCCAATGAAAAACTAGCACAAAAATGAGTCTACATTTTTTAAACACTCCTCGCCACAAATTGAAAAAAGTTGAGGGATAGTTTCTACAAATATCATTTCACATAAGGATTTAAAGAGCTCTGATTCTGAGAATGAGTAGTAAAAAGTCCATTAAAAAAACTGTTTTTATTATTTAGGACAGAACGACCTTGTCCGCTTAGCCAGTTCTCGTGTGGACTTACGTTATCAATATGTATGTTATTTCTTTGTTGCAGCGCCCACACTTCCAAAAGGATAGCGAAAGTTATAATAGTTTTCATATGGGTGTTGGCATTCCTGCTAGCGGCTCCCATGGCCATGTCGTGGGAGGTGACCATGGTACCAGAACTGGATCCAGGTATTAATAAAATAATTTATTATTACTCGTTCCTGGGTCAAATTTATTTTCGTTGTCTTGTTTTTTGTCGCCAATAAATGTGAAGGAGTGCAGTATTTTGTATGGAGTGAAATTTAGTTTTTAATTTTTCTGAAGATAATAATAATCCATACTTACATTTTTAACATTAGAAAAAGGTGAATAATCTTGACATGTAGTTTTGATAAATACCTCAGTCATGGCAAATATGTAACAATTATGAATCATATACGATTATCTACATTATTTTACTTTCGTAAGTAATAATTACTGATTTTTAAAAAGTGTCTTTCAATTAAGAGACGCGTCGAAAAAACTAACTGTGTATACAGCTAGAAAGACATGTAATAGCACTCAACTATTTTTATTTATTTAACAATGGACAATCTCACACCACACCTGAGGATGCCGGGCAAAGTGGAGAAGATTAAGCACGAAAGCGGACCCTGGCGCTAGCCTGGGAAAGCGCTTGGTTGAAGAAGAAGAATAAAATACATAAATAGAAACGTGACGGAGTGGCCACAAAAAAGACAACGAAAAAGAATTGAGTCCCCCTACTTAGTATTAACAACGCATTCACTGCCAACGAGCGCTATGCGCTACGAGCGTAGGCAAATTACGTGTGGTTTATCCGCTTTGTGGTGAAAAGCACCTACGAACGGAAAACCCACCTAGCGGGTCGTTGGCAGTTAATGCGTTAGAACACGTATTAAGTAATGCAATTTGGTACAGCTTTTAACATAGATGTGGGTTCCGTTTTCATGACGAGGATGGTTTTAGGGATAGGGAGTCTAGTGTATCTCAATTCTTTGTACCGAGTAATTGCAAATCAATGTCCAAAATATGTGACTATTTTAATGTTGCTCTCATAGTAAATACCACGTAATGAGAAGATCTAAGGGCCCCCCCACATCTGGCGTCTTTCGAGCGTCGGCGTCTGTCGGCGTCGGTCCAGCGCTATTGAAAAATGACGTCGCTGCGCAGTTGCGTCGACGCTGCGTCGACGTTGCGTCGACGTCGGCCATAGAATTATAGACGCCGACACTCGAAAGACGCCAGATGTGGGGGGGCCCTCACAGTAATATCACTGGTAATCAATCATAGGTCCCGTGATTGGAACACGAACGGTAAAGGATCATTCCAGGTTACCGGATATTTGGAAATTATATTTAATCCTACAAGTTCCTATCGACAATAAAAAAAAAACTTTTATAGGCGCTTTGTTTCAATTAGGTATAACCTGCTTGGAAAAAATAAATATGTTTAGCACATTATGCTGATACAACTTGTGGCGCAAAATAAAAACTAGCTGGACTAGGTAAGGATGTATGTACCTATAGGTAAGTTCGTTGGCTCATCGACCAAAATGAGACTTGGCCTCCGACACAAGACAGCGCCACTTTTTTCGGTCTTGTGCCTCTCACCAAGTGCAAAGTATAATAAGTAAATAAATATGAGGCATTATCTATGAAAAGGGACCTTATTGTCGATGGCGCTATACGCCGCACAGCGTCGCGCAGCATTGCATTTATATCGGAGCATCGTTAATAATGGCGTAAGCGCCATCGACAATAAGGTCCCTTTTCATAGATAACGTCACATATATTTTAATTAATAATGTTTTGTTGCAGTTACCAAGCTGTTGTACAAGAAACCATTTTGTGCTCCGAGTGAATTTGGATTACATTCCTTGGCAATTTATCGACTAATATTATACATTTGTCAGGTAAGTTATGCTTATTCTTTTATTGCTATATGTGACTTTGTTTATCTTTTACAAATTTAATGTAACGACAGATAAATCTGGTTTTATCTTCTAGAAAACCGTTAGTACACGCCATAAACTAGGAATCCTCTAGACCGAGTTTAGAGTAAATGCGGGGGTGCGCGCCCGCGGGTCGAGGTGAGCGAAGTCCCGTGCCGTGATTGGTCCGTTCAAAGACACGGACGTCACACAAAGACACTTTCGACTCAAACATGGAGTAAAATTACCGTATGCGTGGCAGAGGGAATAGCGCGACTATGCTCAGTCTGGAAGATGTTTTGTCTGTGGTACACGCACATAAGTTATTAAGCCAAGCGCGCACCACGATTTTTTGTCGCGCGATAATTTCGTCGCAGAAATGTAACGTATGGGTTTATATGGCGGTGCGCGCATATGCGACAAAAAAATCGCAGCGATTTTAAAATTGTGATTTGTTACATTTTTCCGCGACAGCGCGCGACGCGTTTGTCGCAAAGTGAATTGCAGCATACGAAGCTGTATGGCCCCGTGCGCACTGCGATAATAAAATCGCAGCCGGGACCTCAGTCGGCATTTCGCTCTCCAAGCGTCAACATATCGGAACCTGCTTCTCCAATGGAGTTACAAGATGAGACGCTAGATGTTGACCGTTTAATTATAGAAATAGAAGGAGATCACCTTTGTGGTATAAATACTCAGTCATACAGCGATTGCATATTGTTTCACAACAAGCGACTGGTACGACATCCATGTCGAGAATGAACAAATCGTCGACTTTTTCATCGCAGTGCGCGCACTGAATTTTCTGCGATAAATTACAGCGCGATTCTAAAATCGTGTCGCAAAAATTAAAATCGTGGTGCGCGCTTGGCGTTATAATGGAAGTGGTAGATAAATTATTTTCACAATTTGAGCCTATATTTCACAACCAGAAATTAGGCTTCAGTATCTTATAATTTCAACCCCACTAAACAAAGGTTTCAGTTGCAGATTTTGTGAGCAAAATAAAATTTAGACACTCGAAATCTATCGTAATTTCAGAACGCGTTTGTTTTTTGAAGATTGATTTATTTTAAAAAGTTACATTGGTAATATTCAGTTTGACTTGATCTGCACATTTTGTAGCTACGGAAAATAATAATAATTACAGAGAACCATAATTATATTTCCAAGGACCCTCACTACCCTCATATTTATTATGTTCTAATGTCACTTATAAAAGGAAAATTATATATTCCGTCTTCATCGGCTGCGTAGTCAACATGCCAGTCGCTTACGCTCCATAGCAATCGAAACGCAACTGTCACTGTCGCACAAATATGAAAGAGTGATAGAGAGACACAAAGCGTTTCGTTGTAGTAGCGATAGCGATTGTCACCTTGGCTAGGCCGGCTGTTTATCACAGTAATTTATCAAACTACGGACGGAAAGTGTATATGTATTGCGCACTATAGCATCACTTACAAAAATACCGCGGAATGTAATTGCTGCACTGTTCTCTATATTTATGTAGATGATTCTGCTGAATATGAACTGCGTGTTTATTTAGGCATTCGATGTAAACAGAAATGATAGATGATATCGACTCATTAATCATTTTTTACAACCGTTGAGAGGCAAAGACTTGGTTTAATGACATCCCGTGATGTATTCCAGAAAATTCATATTTTTTTAACGCTAAAATTGCCTTTTAAACGGGTTTGATCCTTCTCACTAATGCGAAATTAGATAGTCACCGCTGTGCACAAAAGATACAATGCCTTTTTAACAGCTTAGGGCACAGAATAAATTTAATAATAGTACTAGGTACAGAAGACTCACTCTCTAACAAAACGCGTCTGTTACGATCAGCACAGATATGGCCGCTAGGTGGCGACAGCGCCACACGCGGCTTATGGCTTTCCCCAAAATTGGGGTGGAACGGATGTACTTTTATCTACCTGTAGCAAAGCGACGAAATCGCGGAGTGAGCCACGCCTGCTTAGGATTTGAGGCTCAAAAAATATTTCAGATAATACATACTATACTTGCCGTTGTAGGTATAACCGCTCTTCTTTAAAAACCGGATTTTTCTCTTACTTGAGTATATTTAGGAGGTATCGATGCACAACGGCCTGCCATCTTATGGCCCCTGTATACAATGTTACAGCTCCGGCCAGTCCAAGGGACGCAGCCATGCGGTAGAATGAGATAGCAATATCACTTGCTCCCTCTAGCGCATAACTGCGTCCCCTAGACTGGCCGACGCTGGCCCATTGTGTACAGGGGCCTTTACGCCTTGGTCCACACACAGATACTCGAACACTGAAATTTTGAACAGAATATCCGGTTCACCTTGGTGGAGGTATCTTCTTTCTTAGCTTGGCGCTTTTGACACTCAATAACGTTTATATTCTTTGGTTATAACCGACCTGTGTTGTTGTATAATTATATTTATTGGTTATAAGTGTTATAACCAAAATTTACTGCAACTAAAACTTAACAACCACTGTCTGGCAAAAATAGTAGACTAATGTAACATTTCTCCCCCAGTACATCATCCCTCTGTGCGTAATAACGTTCGCATACGCACACATGTCCTTGAAGCTGTGGGGCGCACGAGCGCCAGGAAACGCGCTGGAAATACGGGACGCGAACCACATGAAAAATAAAAAAAAGGTAAGTCACATGATATTGCCAAGAAAAGGATTAAATTACCACCGATATTTCACTCGATATCAAAATCGTTTTTTTTTTTATTATAATGAGAAAGTGGCACTGCTAATATTTGTTTTGATTCTTTGTTCAGAATTCGGATTTAAAAGAAATCAATTTTGTATTTTGAATGAGAGGTATAGGTACCTTAAAAAAAATTTACTTTTTATTTTACCGTTCTCCCGCAATGCATGATTTATGTATCCATGCCAAATTGCACGGAGCTAAAGCTCGGACAGACGGACATGGCGAAACTATAAGGGTTCCTAGTTGACCACGTAACCCTAAAAAGGTGGAAAACTATATGTTTGTATACAATCTAGAAAGATAAATATCCCTAATCATAGAACATTTACAGACCCAAATAAAACACACATTATTTTTAATAGACTGACAGCCTATACAGCAAAAATGGACGGTTTCCTAGTATATTATTAAAGAACATACCTTTTCTTCGCGGGATAAGGGCACATTCAAATTAGTAGGCATACAATTTGTGGCAATCCATCAAGCGTCAAATAGTCTCAGGATTAATCGCCCTCATCACACATACTTACATAATATTATATGAGAACGAATTGACTACGAAAAACCTAAAAACCGTTTTTTATACGCTCCGCGTGAATGTGCCCTTTGCTGAAACGGGGGAATTTGGGGCACTTATCATAATGACTCGTCGCAATCCATGTTATTATTACAGATGTTTTAAATTTGATGCGTGTGAGATGCACTGCGAGATCAAGGTTGTATTATAATAAGATCAAAACTTTTACATAATGTTAAATCAGAATCAGGTTACCGGACGCATATATTATTATTCGAATTATAATATTAACTCATTAATGGAACGGTAGAAATAATACATATTTTAATTTAAGTGTGTCAATTTGTTTGAAATAATTATTGAAAGTCATCATACTTAATGTAATGATTGTCAGACCATCATCTTTTAAGGATTTTCGTAAGGTTATCCTATAGATATGTTAGCTTAGGCTTGTTTTATGGCATTGGCGGGTGCTAGCAGCAAGGAGGGAGGAAAACTGGCCCGCCCCTCAAGAAGTTCGCAAGTGGCGGGAAGAAGCACGAGAGGTGCTCTATGAAAAGTGGTCGGAGCGTCTGGAGATCCCGGGAGCTAGCCGGGACCTGGTGGCCGCTGTTCGGGCTGTTCTGAAAGAATGGGTCGAATGCAAGCACGGTGTACCCTCCTTCCACCTCACACAGCTCCTGACGGGGCACGGCTGCTTCGGCTGGTACCTGTGTGAGAGGGTGGGAAGAGAGCCGACGACAGTGTGCCACCATTGTGATGGAAGAGCCGTGGACACGGCCCAACACACGCGCGAGATATGCCCTGCGTGGGCGGAGCCTCGCGCTGCCCTGGCCGCGGCTGTGGGAGGAGACCTCTCACTGCCGGCGCTAATACGCCGTATGATCAGCAGTGAGGAGGCATGGGCGGCAGTGGCTTCCTTTAGCGTCACCGTTCTGACGCAAAAGGAAGCCGCAGAACGATCGCGCGAGGACGACGCGAACTCGCTTCCTCAGCGCCGAAGGAGGTCAGGTAGGCGGAGAAGAGCCTTCGCAGCTAGGATAATGCCGCCTGCGGGTGATGGGTCGGGAGTTCCATCACTCGCCTGAAGAGGTTTCGAGCTGGAAGGCCCTCAAGTGTTCCGAGGTGCCTTCAGCGGAGAACGCTGCTAGAGCAGCCCCAAATGATGGGCTCGCAAGAGCAACGCCGATACCCCGTCGCGTCGGAGGTCTACAACGAGTTCCCGAAACCCCGTCAACAAAGCGCGCGGCGGAACACCCCAGGGGGGCCAGGGGGTTTAGTCCGTGGAAGTCGGACATACCCACTGAGCTTCTCCCGGGCCAGTGGGATCCATAAGGATTCCCCCAGGGTCATCAAAAAAAAAAAAGGCTTGTCCTGTAAAGTTACGCGTTTCTGAGAATAACCAAATTATGACTAAGAAAAATGCGGTCAATCAATACATTATGACTTAAAACTTTATGGGGAACAATAGAGACCCATCAATTGTACATTAACCAAATTGAAACAATATACCGCTTACCTCTAAAATTCAGATATCTGCTCATTGGTTGGGCTCAGCAATTTACCGCAGCCAATGGCCGTAACATGACACGAGAGTGGCCATCGGTATTGGTATCATATTTTTAACACATTCACTGCCAGTATCGGCTACTATAAGCTTAGTTCGTAGCTCGTACTAGCAGTGAAAGCGTTAAAATCTAACGGTAAATAAATCGTTTGATGAAGTTACAGTCAGCAGCAGAAGTCGTTATACACTCCAGGTGCTCAAAGAGAGGTAAACGTTTAAACTGTCAAAAAGTTGTTGACTGTCATGGTAGTATTTACTTGTGAGCGCTCAACGTGTCACAAATATGTTAACAGTCGCTATTCATTAATTTCTACACTTACAACAAGTCATTGATACCTTAACTGTCAAAAAACCAATGGTATCTAAGCGATCAACGTGTCAAATATATCTGAACAATATGGAAAAATAGACTTTAAAGCATACAAGTATGGTCGAATATTGAATAAAAGATAGCCATGCTAATTTCAGGTAAAGCGTTTTGACAATCATCGAAAGCAGTACAGTCTTGTCATCACATACATCTATCTCACGTTTTGCCCTTCAACCATTTGACAGGAGCCTCTCGGTCAACTTACTGCAAACTATTTCTTTTTTAACAGAATCGTCAAGACGAATGACACATAGCAAAAGCTAACTGAAGCCGAATTTAGAGCCAATTGTCAAGGCACGTCGTGGTCTCAGTAACAGGCGTTTGCTTTTCAAAGCCGAGACCGCGGGTTCAAATCTCAGTCGTAGGCACCTAGAGATTACAGCTTTTTTTTTTTTTTTTTGGGGTTTCATTTCTATTATTAATTTGTGTCTTCTGGTTTTATGTTAATTTCGCATTAGTTTATATAATTTTTGAAGATAATGTCACATGTAGCGTATGCACGACTTTCTATCAGGACTACTCCTGTGCGGAATGCCATTTGATATTTACTACTCAAAAATCACGTTTGTTGTATGGGAGCCCCATTTAAATCTTTATTTTATTCTGTTTTTAGTATTTCTTGTTACTTATAATAGCGGCAACAGAAATACATCATTTGTGAAAATTTCAACTGTCTAGCTATCACGGTTCCTGAGATACAGCCTGGTGACAGACGGACGGACGGACGGTTGGATGGACAGACGGACGGACAGCAGAGTCTTAGTAATAGGGTCCCGTTTTACCCTTTGGGTACGGAACCCTAAAAATGCTGGTCTCTTCGAAAACTGACTAAATTAAATTAAGGGATATGAAAACAATGCATTTTATTAATTTCAGACATCATGTTTCATAGTAACATTTATTGCTTAAGACCTACACAATCGATATCTAAATAGTCTTACTTTTATTTTTCAAAACGTTCGGGGTTCGATTCCCGAGCTGAGTACACATTTTTTTAATGTATGAATGCAGTTTTTCGTGTTACTAAAATCGATGACATGATTCCTAAGAAGAGATCGGTGTATATCTTATAGTATCAGATTTTCCCATACTGGCCGATCTAAATGGGCCACCCTGTATAGTATATTTTACTACAATAAGTGGGCTAAATAAATATATTAACATAGGTATATAATATGATCAACGGTTTGGAAGAACAGCTGCATATGACAGTTAAAATAAAAAAAACCGATCATTCTAGTAGAACCTACTTATTTATTGTATAAGTTTGACACTTAACGATAAAATACTTCTTTAATAAAGGAGGTGTCAATTCGTAGATAGCTACAGTATTTATTTTAAAGTTAAACAGATAAAATGTTGATGCTTAGTTACCATTGAAATAACAACTGCTTAGCAACTGGTGGCACCCTGGCTGCTGACGTACGTGATTGGTAGTGCATGTAGGTATTAATGACAGCAGCTTGAATTTGATTGCTTAGTTACCACTGACTTTTTAACCGTTATTGTCATTGTGATTAAATAAGGGTGTATGTGTTAAAGAAAAACTCAGAAGTTAAGGTATTTGTGACGAACTGAAAGCCTACGTGAAAATGACATCTTAGATGTCCTTATTTTTGTGACGATTGAAGTGTAAATGTTTTCTTGGACACCTTGCCCGCTCAGGTATATCTGCTGCTGACTGTACATAAACACGCTGCCCTGCTTATTCAATGTGCAGTACTTGCATGAAAATCATCGCTTAAATAAAGAACTTATTCAAAGAGAACAAGATATACAATTGCATGTCTTTTCAACTGCGATTACTGCATATGTTGTTAGCACGGCAGCACGGTTGTGATGCGAAAATTATGCGTTTTATTTAGGTAAATGTTTTCTGTCAATAAAAAACATCACTTCATAACGAGCTTCATATACTTCGTTAATGGTTGCACGCGGAGTAAATTTCACGTAATCTTGTTAACGGCCGATAAGCACATTATGAGTAGCTGCAGTTACTGTGCTGTACAATTTTAAGTCGTATCGCACAGACGTAAGTACAAAAACATTCGTACTAATAGACGTGGTGAACATCGGCAACTGTAGTTGATGAGTAGAGTGTATGCATCATGGTACGTGAAAGGGTTATTAAAACGTACAATGCTTCCTAAGCGCATTGGCAGAACCTGTGTAACGCAGAGTTACCTGTGTACCGATCTCGATATCCAGTGAAAATGTATTTGCGAGTTCTGTAATAGCCTGTTACCCGAAAATGTATTAGATTTCCAACTAACCAGTTTGTATGTACTCAAAAGGGTAAATACGAGTACAATAATTGTACCGTACATTGTAATTATTACAATGTACGGCTAAGTTTTCTAGCTTTATGTATAAGGGAAGGGGAAAATAATTCCTTAAGGGCCTTAACCCTAGTTTCTTGGTAATATCGCACTTTTTGTGGATAACAATGATTTTATCAAGAGTTTGTTTACCGGAATCTTTTATTTATATCAATTACTAGTTAAAATATATATTATGTTACATAATAATATTTCAATGAAAACTACCATCATACAACTTTTAGGTTAGACGTCAAATGCAAATGCTATGAAAATTTTGCTCGTCACGTCCCTCAGCTACCTATTTCATACTAAAATTATACTTATCTGCTAAATGAAAATTTGTGACGTTCCACGGAAAAAGGTACCTTATGCCGGCTGGCGCTTACGTCGCATAGCGCCGCAATAATATCGGAGCGGCGTTAATAATGGCGTAAGTGCCAACCTACCTTACCTGTGAGACGTCACAAATTATACTTATCTGCTAAATGAAAATTAGGTATGTTTTGTGATTGTTTTTCTATCGAGCCAACTTTAACTTTTTAAGGTTTTAGTTGGAGTCCGCCCTTGTAAATATAGTTTAGTTTCCGTGTGAACTTTTACTATTAAAAAGTGTGAACATTTAACATAAGAACTTCTACAATTTTGCATTAGCTCCTTACGAAAGCTTTATACTATTTTTGTCTCTGTACTAAAAGCTTTGGGTTAATTAAGCAAATGGAGTTCCAGGATTTCCGTTCATCACTGTCTGTATAAATCAGTAACTTTATGGACTTACTGGGTAATTTACCTACTTACTGAGTATCAAATAATTCACTTCAGGTTTTTTTGTCTCCATAATCTTAACTAACTAAAGTCAAGTGGTTGAGGCAAGAACTAAATTAGGTTTAATGAATTTTCATTTTTCTAAATATTTATGTAGATACATAGATCATGAAAAACATTTAAAGGCTATGATGATGGTGAATGATATTATTCATACAATATGCGTAATTTCATTCGGCATAACTATTATGATAATTAAACCTACCTATGGAAACTTGTAATTGACTTACTGTTTCTACGTTATTACTACTAACCTAACCTAACTTGTTACTCTAGCTGTAAGTTTTCCAAACAAATAAAACAAAATAAATAAAGTTGCAGGCGTAAGCAATACATATGCATGTAAATAAATCATAATTTTACCGCTTGTAAATCATGTTTTATATTTCTTGTTCAGGTTATAAAAATGCTGGTGTTGGTCGTGGCGCTGTTTGCGCTCTGTTGGCTTCCTTTGCAGAGCTATTTATTGCTTCAATCGTTTTTTCCTTCAATAAACGAGTAAGTTTATGAAATATACTAGGTCAAGCAGATCTTGTCAGTAGAAAAAGGCGGCAAATTTGAAAAAAGTAGGCGCGAAAGGATATCGTCCCATAGAAAATTTGAATTTCGCGCCTTTTTCTACTGACAAGATTTGCTTGAATTGAACATGTATACATTATTTTATATTTAGGTACCTTAGAAAAACAAATAAGCCATATTATCGTTTTGCTTTGATTGGGGTTACGTAGATGCCTAGATCAATGTAAACTTGTCTATCTTTGAGTTTAACTTTGATGCGTAAAATTATAAAATAATTAAGATCACCAACATTTTGGAATATATTACCGTCTGCTAATTAATTATATGTATTGTTATATTATATAACTTGTTTCTTTCAGATACAGATACATAAACGTAATATTCTTCTGTTTTGACTGGCTGGCGATGAGCAATTCGTGCTATAACCCCTTTATCTACGCTATTTACAATGTAAGTACCTTAATCATAATGTCAGTAACTTCTTTGTTGTTTTTCTATTCGAAAGGCGTATTCGCCATCATTATTCCAAGTTTTACTGTTTGGAATTAATCTCTGCCGGTGCTCGGGTTATATTATCTTATTAATCGAAGCACGGTGTCTTGAGATTAATTTGCAAATTAATTTCGCTGGCATCGATATTTATCGCACGTAATTTGTGCTCGTTTATGGCATGTGGGTCGTAAGGGAGCACTAAGTCAGATTAATGTTGAAATAAGATAGGTGTCCCTGTTTAATAGAATTTTATATTGCGGTGATGACTTCGCTGGTCTATTTCTATACTATTAAGAAGTCAAATTTAATCAAACAATTACATATTATATATTTTTACAAGTTTAATCAAATTGTCATTTTTGTTACAGGAAAAGTTCAAAAAGGAGTTTAAGCAGCGATTCACATTTGGAAAAAAACCGATGCGATTTGACAGTTACGAGGTACATATTAATAAATAATAAAATATAAGATTAATATTAAATTTTCATTATGGCTATTCGGAGCAAAATTTTCACAATCAATAGGAGTTTTATGTGTTAAACCAGCTCAATTATTGGTAAGATGAAAGCTACTTTCATTTCCTGTTCAGAAAGTATTACTAAGTATTTTCGAAAAAGTAGATGCGAGCTCGTAAGAATTAAGGTTTTTGTAACTTTGTTCCGATTTTCGTACTGTCACCTTATTGGCTTATGGTTTGAGCAACATATTTTACTAAAAATTGATACTTAAAACACAATAAAAACGTGGATTATGAGCAGTATGAAGAATTCCAGGGTGTGCGCGACAGCTGCCAACCCCATCTCAGGCAAGCTGTCATCAATCCGTGCCTTAAAAGGGGCACTTTTACATACGTCCTACATGACGTGACATATCACATATTATCTATATGAAATATGCCGAAGCTGGCGAACTGTGGTAGGTCATCTATGTAACAGAAAATCCTATGACTGAAATATGTTACAAAATAAAATAAATGTTTACAGAATTCATAATTGTAGGTAGGAAAAATTTTTGGTGTATTGCGGTTTAAAATGTAAATAGCTCTCCTTTCTATAGGATAATTATATTAAGTATGCAATAGCAAGCGTAATTTATTAAACCAATAAACGCTCATGTGTAATGATGCATACGTGTGTATGTGAGACTTTTTGACTGTCAAAAATTGGCGGTGAAACGGTTAAAAATGTAACTTACGTTTTTTTTAACAGGGAGAGTATTGACAGTATTTTATTTTCTCCCAGGATGGACAGTCGTATCGCACGCGTGTTTTATCGTTCCGTTCGACGAATGATCGCAGCGTTTACTCGGCGAGAAAATCGGCCAGCCTAGCGCCCGTCGACGGCACGCGTACCTCCCGCTCTTCCTGCCACTGTATCCGAAATCTGGACTCGCAAAGAGAAAATGGTTTCCGGTCAATGAAGGACCTTGATGCTCACAATCTAAATCAAACGTTCAACAGCACTAAAAGGCGGCTCGAGACGAAAATATCCAGAGACGACTTACCCGTAGGCGACGAGAGAGTCAGCGAGTTGTACATTTTTCCCAACAGTAACATTGTCGAATTCACAGACATATCCTATGACGATAAAGTGTAAATGAACGTTCCATATAATAAATGTGATTTCTGTCATAAAATAAGCATAGTACCTATAGTAGATAAGAAAATGTGATTTGTTACACTAATTGTAACCGACACCAAGTGTCACAACGTAGAAAGCTACGATAATCTAATCAATAATGTAAATTGTGTACATAACAGTAAACATGAACTTAAACTATTCGTTATTGTAACTGTTAGTAAGTATTATTTCTAAATTAAGCTTAACATTTAAAAGATCGTTTGCAAAAGACTGTACAATTCCAGATTATTGTAAACTGTGTAGAAAATAAGAATCTAGGTTAATCCATGTTTTCTGATAAAGTCAATCTAGGCGTAAAGAACACAAGAATAGAATGCTGTGAATTATTCCGCCATAAATCCAACGTAACGATGTGGATAACCATTAATTCATTCGCGCTGCAATAGCCTCCTAAGGTCCACCCATACAAATAAAAAATTTGCCACTAATATTTGAACCTACAATGTAGGCAATAGTGTTGATTTTGCGTTGTTTAAAAACTGAACGAAACAAACCAAAAGCAACTCTGCTCCAATCGAATATGGTTTAAATTCCATTGAACTGAATAAGTACTATATAGTAACAGCACCAGTCATGGGACATTTAAGAGGGAATTTGGAGTATTTGTGATATTTCCCTAATACATGTGAATGGTCTACCGCTTAGCGTATTGAAAGATGAAAGTCCTACCCGTCTTTCATATTTCAGGCGTGTTGTATCAAAGATACTGCAATGAGTTTCCACATACTTAACAAATTAAAACTATGCTATTTTTCTCCAGTCATGGACACCAAAGCTCCAGTAATGGGCCCCCCAGTAATGGACACTGCTCTATCAGTATAAAATATTGAAATAGGTCGTCAGATCTGGTCCATGTTATCATAATATTGCATTATCATCCGATTTGCATATTTAATTACGAATACAAAATTTCAACTCAATCGGAAAACGGGAAAGTGGCTCAAACTCGGCTACCAAGATTTGACCCACACTAAAAAACGATATTAATTTATCCGAAGTCCGAGCATACCTCCTGATTGACATATTTCGTAACTACATTTAACTTTTGTATTGTTTAAACATGAAATGATGGCATGGCAAGCATCATTATGTAAATTGTCCATTATAGGAGGTATGCAGTTTTACAGCTCCTATAATGGGATTGGGCCAAATACCACTATTTTTTTACATCTGTGGAGTCACAACATAGTATGTTGTATACCTTATCTCATGGTAAATGCAAATTAACAAAACACATTCTAGATTTCATCAAATATTAATTAATTAAAATTTAATAAATTAACTCACCTCTCTTAGCGAAGTTGTTAAGAATTCGTAGTGGTATTTTTTTTCAGTGACACGACAACTTTTGGGTTGACGCCAATTTCTTAAAAAACAACCAAATTTAATAAAAATTCAAACTGAAACAGCTCTAGGACTCTTATTTATGATAATATACAGGCAGTGTTTATAAACTACTTTTAGACACTTATTTTACAGGATTTGTGGTTTTTTGTCCCATTACTGGTTCCACGCCCATCATAGGGTACACTACTATAGGTAGGACCTTGGGCCTTAGGAGGATAGGGTAGGTATTTCGTCTGAACTGACATGCTACAATACTGTCTGTTTCACGTGACTTGATATTGTTCAACATAGTTCAGTTATACACCGCCTAGTCTTTGTTGTAGTCAAGTAAACATTTTCAGACATCCGATGCTTAGAGCACAGATCTAGACCGAAAATGTTAATTAAGATTTACCAAGCTAACCTCCTATTAGCATTTCCATAGATAAGAAAAGCCTTGTATCAAAGGCGACGTAAAATCTCAGCAACAGAAAATCTGGCAACTTGCCACACCACTTCTAGTAAGTAGCCTGTTATTCTATATTAGATATCGCTATCGAATTTCGAAACTACGATACGGTTAGACTCTCGGACAATAAAACTGTTTTCTTAGATACAGTTCGGATACGATTGCAAAAGTTTGATAAACGGAAAAATGACTTGGATATGTAAAAATAGTAGTAACAATAAACACCGCTATTACCGGGAATCATCCAGAGCACATTGGCTATTTCTGTGGTAACTGTAAATGTTTTGATGGTTTTAGTTGGAAACGAATATTAACCGAGTATCATAGAAATAACTACAACACAAGTTGCATTATAGATATAATATACCTACCTATGTTACTTAACATGTTCTTTGTCTCCATAGAAGAATGCATTTATATTGTTGTATGTCTGTCATTCAAATAAATTAAATATATAACAAACACAGATATAATCTAGCATTCTAGAAAATACGTAATAATGATGACTCCCGTCTCATGATAAATGTTTATGGAACTATTAATTGTCCTAATTCTTTATGTATTAATATATTTAGACAGTTTCATTTACCACCACGTCCATAAGCTTGATTCGACATGCAAATTGACTTCGAGTTGGTCTCATTTTGTTATTATTCTCTACTGCATATTGCTTGTACTTATGTGCGAGATGCCTGTGACTATGAGTAATCCGCATGATTTGTTCGAGCCCTGGTAATAAGTAATAAGAAATAAAAAATCAACAGATTTTAAAAAATTCGAAGCTCTATGAATCATATCACTGACATTACATATTTAATATATGAACGAACTATTGTCCCTTGTCTTATGATACATTCATGGATCCCATGTGATTCTCGGAACTTGTTAATAATAAGTAATACAATTAACAAGTTCCGAGAATCACATGGGATCCATGAATGTATCATACGACCAATGTTATGAACGTATCTACCAGGGACGAAACTGCGGCTACAAATTAAACATGATTTATACTACATTATAATTATTAGAACCGCAAATTTAAATATATCAAGATTTTTATTTATTAGCGGATTAGATAGAACAAAAGAATGGTTTTAGAACAAATTAATGTTATTCGCCATGTGAAATTATGGAACAATCAAGATCTATTAGATAATGTTATAGCCAAGAAATTATACTTCACGTGAAAATAAACATTCACAACTCTGCTTATCGTTTTTTATTGATATTTTGTTATTTTAGTAACAGTTCGAGGAAAAAACACCGCAAATCCACATACCTTGTGATTTTATAGACAGTAATAAAACTTGTTACTGAGAATCAAACAGCCGTTAACTGAAGAAAATTTCATTTCATTGAAATGGAATTCACGATGATTGAGTTTTTGTCTCTTTGGTAAAAACAGGATATCTGAAGGAATAAATTAAGCACTTGAAGCTCAAGGATTTGAGTGGCAGCTGCCATTCTCGAGGTATTTTTTGCTCGTACCCTAAATCCAGTTTTATGACTAAATACGACAGTTTCCTCGCAAGCACAGTCAATATAAATGACTATGATTATTAACTTATAACAATGGTCTAGTTAATGTGCAAAACTAGTGACATCTACAGTAAGAACGTTCTTAACGACCGGACCGGTGCGGTGCACGGTGTTCCGAAAGATCGCAAGTTCGAATCGTGCCCGAAGCGGTGAATTTATCCATTTTACCCTTAATTTAAATTTGTAGGAATACTATTTGCTCAAATAAAAACAGCATCATGAGACACCTAAACCCAGAGTCAATGTTGAACAAAAAATATTTTGCATGATTTTGACAAAGATAATGTCAGTCTTCGTCAACCATATCAGAAGTTAGATAACTTCAAAACTGTCTTAGTGATAAGCGATCTTAGACTCATTTAGACGGCGCGCGAACTTGCATGTGATAGCCGCGGTTTACTAACGAAAGGGCCAAAATCGTTTCCCAAAGTATCACATCCCAAACTATGTTTCCCAAATTATCATTTCCCAAAAAAATGTTTGGCAAAACAACTTATCGCAAATTTTCAGTTAGCAATAGTCTTTTTTGGCAAGTTATTGTTTAGCAAATAATTACTTGGCCAAGTTTCATTTTACCAAATATTATTTAGTCAAATGTCTCATTAAGCATAACTTACATAACACTGATTTAAACTTTCACGATTATTAAACATTATCAAACTGCACAACGGGACTTAATCGCGTATTTAAGTTTTAAGATTTACCTCCGACGTTTCGAGGACGGCGTTGTCCCCGTGGTCTCGGAGAAGACCACGGGGACAACGCCGTCCTCGAAACGTCGGAGGTAAATCTTAAAACTTAAATACGCGATTAAGTCATAACTTACATGTCCCAAAATATTGCATGGCATACAATTTACATACCAATAAAGTGGAGGCTGCAGAATTTTATTTGTCTAGTATTTAACTGATCATTACATATACATAGTAAAATGTAACGTCAAAAAAAACATTCTTACTGCCAAAAATATGTAGTAAATGATCACTAAAATTTAAACTCTAAAAATAGTAAAAAACCACCAATATTTAAACCACATTTTAGTTTAAAATGTCAAGCAAATTTTTTACATCTCGTTATTCTATTCAATTAATTATTCCACTTCGATGACCTTTTTCTAGTACATAGTATTTCGTTTCTGTAAGGATCGCAGTTCTAACCTAACCTAACCCACTTTTCTGATAGCGGTTCCGTTTTGTGAGGATCGGAGTTCAAACTTAACCCAACCCACCCAACCAAATTACGTAGAATTTAACGTACCTATATTAACATAACAAAAAGTACAAATTTAAATAGAGATGCATATTTGTCAAATTTGCGAAGTGACAATTTTGACCAAACATTTTTTTGGAATATAATATTAGACAATAAAAAACGTTTGCTAAATAAGTTTTTGTCCTAATAACATTTGACAAAGTAAAATCATGCCAAATGATAATTTGACCTAATAAATTATATGCGAAGTGTAACTTTGCTAAAGTTTCCTTTGGGAAATGAAACTATTGCGATAAGTTTGTTGGGAAGTGAAATTTGGCGAAATGTATTTGGCCGAAACGAAAGTACACCGATAGCCGCCCTATGTTTGTGTGACGTCACAACCTCGTAATGCACACAAATAGGTTCACTCTACTTACAGCTCGATGAATAAAGGGGCCCACTGATTAACAGTCCGCCGGACGCTATCGGCCTGTCAGTTAGAACAAAATTTTGATAGTTCCGAACAACTGACAGGCCGATACCATCCGGCGGACTGTTAATCAGTGGGCCCCTTAAACCAGGTGCCTACGGCGCGATTCGGGAAATGAATTAGAGATTCACTAGATATAAAATAGTAAAGATTTGTGACATTCCACGGCAAAAGGTACCTTATGGCGGCTGCAATAGGTAACATTGGAGCGGCGTTAATAATAGCGCCAACCGCCATAAGGTACCTTTTGCCGCGGAACGTCACATGTTTTTACTATTTTATATCTAGTGAATAACTGATTCATTTCCCAAATCGCACCGTTAGTATTTGACGGCCCAAAAGGTCTGACTTTTCATTTATAAATACCTAATTGCTTATTTATTGAAATATATAGGTACCTAAATCATATAAATTATCTCAGCCTTTCTGTCACATGCGAGATTATTAAGGTAACAGCCAATTCAGCCCACTGATCAAATACCGCAATGTTATCTAATGAAACTCGCATGCGAAATATGGTGCTGGAGGCGGATGGAAATGATTAGCTGGAACGACGAAAAATCAAATAATGTGGTTCTTGATATGCTAAAAGAGAATAAACACCTTTTGAATTCCATTGAAAATAGAAAAAGAAAGATGTTAGGACACCTTTTACGACAATATGAGTACCTACTTATTATATAAGAATAAAGGTGTTATAAATAAACCAAAACGTCTATTGCAATCGCAAAATTAATGTTTGCTCTAATTTAACATTAAACATAAACATGCCATAACTTTAATAATAAAGATAGAAAAAAACTTTGCTCATTTCGTCTTTATATATTTTCCTGAATAACACGCCAAAGAAAAGTATATACAAACAAGTGCAGAGAAAACACATTTTTCAATGAACCAACCAACAAATTAATCTACAGACACAACAATATAAAACAACAACACACGGTATATACTATACTATGGTATTTGTATGTATGTCTTTCTAATAACTCTGGTCGTGACAATGAGAGACAAACAGAGAACAGTAAATGCTTTTATACAGTAAATACAGTAAATGCTTTTATAATACGCGACAAGAGTATAATTTTCAGCAATTTTGCTTTGAGCCAAGTTATTTAAAACTTTTCATAATTCTTGACAGCTCTTAGACGTGGTATTAGCAATTAAAAGTTCGCGAAATTTATTCCGATTCTTGAGGATATCGTCAATTCATAAGGTGTTTTCTTAGGATTTGGTTTTCGATTTTAATTGATCGATCGGAAGTTATTAAGGTAAAACCAAGCCTTGGTTGTTGTAAAACCTTTTAAGTTGAGCCTTTATGGCTTCGCTGGGATACACTTGCTGATGTGCCGTCGGAAAAATTCGAAAATAGTGAAATTTTCAAATGGAAAATTTTTGGAGACTTCTCATACAGGCAGCGGAACCAAAAATTTTCCATTTCCATAATGAGAGGTTCTCTTGTACCCTGTGGATATTTTCCTGTAATTTCCTAGAACTTAGCAACTTGCACATCTGAGGGCTTACCGCGGACCACGTACGAAATTTTTCCTCTGTCGCACTTGTGGATTCTTACGTAAGTGCAAAGAGGTAAAACTTCGTTCGCGGTTCTTCTGTAGCTACCCGTCTTAGCGAGGCTATTCATCCATGACACAAGTCCTGAGCATAATGTTGATGACGCGGTAGGGGTCCGCGTTGGCGGCAGGTCTCCGGTCCTCCAGGTACCCTTTCTTGTCCTCCGCCACCTGGCGAGGGATTCTGACGCTGCAGCTTCGGTTGGCGACACCTTCAACAAACAAACATTCAATTTAACGGAACCAACGTTCGTTTAAAGTGAGGACACCAGAAAAATTTACAAACACCACAGTCTTTATTGCATTTCTTTTATATAAAATAATCAATAAAAACAAAACAAAAGTAAGTATTTCAAAAGTAAGGTCTGATAATTTATTATTATTAGAGAGAGATATCGGTATTATCGGTAGAGATTTTCAGGTGCCGTAGGTTCAGCAAAAGTGTTTAATAAAAATCGTAGTGCAATTCTAGATCATAATACCTACCAAAATCTATGAATAGTCTTGAAGCCTTTCTATACTAACTTCATCGATTCGAATCTCATCTTTATCTTAAAAGAATTTTTGAAAGTTCACTAATTCACGATTATATATTCTAACCTGACGATCATAATATGAAATTTGTTTTGTGTAAATTTCATAAATTGTATCGCGACTCCAAATTATTACTTACAAATAATATAAAGTTACATACGAAGCTCGGCGATCACTAGTATTAGAGATAGTATCAATAATTTAATTTATCGATATAGGAACTCTCAACGTGTAACGTAGTTATTATTCTCTAGATACCCTCTCGATGTCAAGATTTAGAAAATTGGTCCGAAGTTGGTAAGTGTTCAGTCGATTCAGTGGAATTAATGGAGCAATGACTTCCCATTACTTCCGCTCTATCAATCACTTAGCAAATGTAAATAGGTGGTTGGTAATAGATGACCACCAGGACGAAAGTAGTTAAGTACACAAAACTTAATTAAATAAATTTCAACTTAACACACACTGTAAATCACAAAATACTTTGAAGCCTATTGCAATAAAAATCCGCAAAAAGTAGCTTTTTTAGGAAAGTCCTATTGAAAGCAACAAAGAAAAATTAATATAAACCGTTATTAAGTAGGTTACGTTACGTAGCCAACATGCCAATCGTTAACGCTCCGTAGCGAACGAAACGCAATTGTCACTGTTGCACTAATATGGAAGAGTGATAGAGAGAGATGACTACTCTACGCCACGGAGCGTTAACGATCGGCACGTTGCCTAAGCACCCTGATTTAAAATATTAGCATACTCGTAACCATAGACTAGGAATCCTCTAGACCGAGTTTAGAGCAATTATTTCATGCAACCGATGATGCCAAAAATGCGGGGGTGCGCGGGACGAGGTGAGCGAAGTCCCGTGCCGTGATTGGTCCGTTCAAAGACACGGATGTCACACAAAGACACTTTCGACTCGAACATGGAGTAAAATTACCGTATGCGTGGCAGAGGGGGTAGCGCGACTATGCTCAGTCTGGAAGATTTTTCTCTGTGCTCGTAACACAACTACGTGATATTTCTCAATCCCAACAGATTTTATGAAATAGGTCATATAGGTAATTTCCGACGAGAGTGAGACTTTATGAGACACGTGTAGGGATTATCATTAAATCGTTAAATCGATGAGCATTTATACATAAAAGTGTATCATTTACTTTTTTTCGAAAATCCATCAATATTAGGGACCCGGGTATGTCCTTAAACCACGTCCAAGACCACCGGTGGACGGGCAGCAGCGTCCCTCAAATTCGGTGTACTCGACTGCGATCGCCAACCCGTCTGCCAAGCGTGGCGATTATGGCATTCACCCCCCAGAAAAGGGGGAGGCCTATGTTCAGCAGTGGACGTCTTATGGCTGAGATGATGATGATGATGATCAATATTTTGTGTTATTTCTACTCAGAATCACGAGCACGCTTCTTTTTCCTCCGTTAGTCGCGTTGTCCCGGCATTTTGCCACGTCTCATGGGAGCCCGGGGTCCGCTTGGCAACTAATCCCAGGAATTGGCGTAGGCGCTAGCTTTTTACGAAAGCGATTGTCATCTGACCTTCCAACCCTTAAACTAAACTAAGGTAAACTAGGCTTTATTGGGATTAGTCCGGTTTCCTCACGATGTTTTCCTTCTCCGAAAAGCAATTGGTAAATATCAAATGATGAAATGAGAAACTCACTGGTACGAGCCGTGGTTTGAACCCGCGAACTCTAGATTGCAAGTCGCACACTCTTACCGCTAGGCGACCAGCGCTTTTCAATCCTTAAAATATACTTAAGTTATTTTAAAGCCAATTAGTATTCAGAATTTGTCAAGTCACTCTTGTATGTTGTAAAGTTTTAACAATCTCTAAAGTTCGAATCATAATTATTCATCTACTCGGAACTATTTCATTGTCATCAACATCATCAATGGCCTGTCACATCAATAAGATGATGGTTTAAGCAGCGTCTATATTAAGAGTGCGGCACTTCCGTAAATGACTATTAAGTCCAATGCGAGAGCGGCAACCGCGACCGCATAGCTGGCAGGAGAATGCCGTGCCCGGTGACGAAGGTGGGAGGGCGGCGCGCTGGTGTCTCAGTTCTCGCCTAGTGTGAAGAAGGCTAAACCACGCTTCATCGTGTGCAACCTTATCTACTTATAAGTTGGAATTTCTTAGTTCAATAGACAGTTTCTCTCAAACGGTCTTTGAGTACTGTTGATGACTGATTTGAATTGTTCACTTCTAGATCTACAATCTCAATTCTCACTTTGCATAGTTTTAAATTTTGAACGTTAAAACGTGGGGAATAAGGTTCTTTTGGAGATGATGAGTAATTATTGGACCGTTTTGATTGATCTATCACGCAATCGTAGCTAAGTAATCAACCACCATTGAAAGTTGAACAGTGAAATGTAGAGCTTTAGATGTCTAAAAGCTATTTCACGGATTGTGTCGCATTGTCGGATCGAAACCGATAGAATTTCTGGTTTAATGCTTAGTTTAGCTCTTACTTGCCAGCCAAACCCAAAAACTATCTTGAGGATTTCAATGAGAATTGTATTTAACGGTTAACTATACACTGTAGTACATTCGTTTCAGTTATTAGACATATCACATATCTGAGCAAAAGAAGTTACAGGCCTATTCGGATTTCGAGATAATCACAAGATCAAGAGACGATTTAGAGATCAACTAGATCTACATTAGATATCGACTAGATGTGACTTGGATATCTAAATCATAACTTGTCGAAATCGTTCAAGAGGACCTCCAGAATCGCGGAAACGTCAAATTTGACATATCTATCTTACAAATATCTTTAAATTATCCATATCGTAACTTGTTGAAGTCTAGTAGAAATCTAATTCATTTTCCGAATCGAGCCGTTATTCATTAGTTAGTCATAGTTTCGATTTTTTATTCAAAAATAAAAGCAAATTCAAGAGCGCAAAAATTACCCTGTTAAGGTAACAATAAACACAGAAGAAAAAACATGCTTTTGTACGGGACAGTACGTGGAATGCTCCTAAATCACCCGCTGGAAAACTCTTGTTGCCTTTACAGTATAAAGGGAAAATTTGTTCGTTACCTGCAGTCTTTAATATGCAAGTTGCCGTCGAGCGTTGTCATCGTCGTTGGGAGCGCCGTATTTTTCATTTGCACTAATTAACCGGGCCAACGTAACAAAATAACTTTCCGTGATTAAAAACATTAAATTAAATATTCGACAAATGGCGGTACAAATGTTGAAAGCATCTATGCTATGTATTATTACCCAAAATGTAAAATGATAATACATAATTAATTTTAATGTAGGGACTTACTAACGGTATGGATTTTTTTTTAATATTCTGAAATAAAGATTTTTTTTATTATTATTATTTTGTACTTATTGCTTTTTATTTTAGACATTTGATTTGTAAATTATTTAGACATTAACATATTGACGAATATTATATACTGTATTGTACAAATTGGTATAGCATAATTAGGGTTCCGTACCTAAAGGGTAAAAACGTGACCCTAGTACTAAGACTTCACTACCCGTCTGTCCGTCTGTCTGTCTGGCTGTCACCAGGCTGTATATCAGGAACCGTGACATGTAATTTGAAATTTACACAGATGTATTTCTGTTGCCGCTATAACAACAAATACTAAAAAGTACGGAACCCTCGGTGAGCGAGTCCGACTGGCACTTCTTCGATTTTTTTATTGTTATGAAATAAATAAAATCAAATAAAATCATGAGCCGTGGCAAAATGCCGGGATAAAGCGAGGTAGAAGAAGAAATGAATTCAAATTAAATCAAACGGACAGCTACCGTGTACAGTCAACTGTAAAAATAAGGGCGTACAAATCATCTCGAAAATATGTCCCATAACTCTTATGTCAGTGAATTAAGAACTATGGGACATATTTTTGAGTAAGTTGTCTACACCCACATTTTTACAGTTGACTGTGCCACGCAACAACAGCTTTCGACATTATTATGTACGAGAGATAAGGAAAGTAACATTATCTCGATTCGTTGACCTTACTTTATTAGGGTTGGCACAACTTGCCGTCCCATTGCGTGTACGACCACAGATAAGATAATGACCTGAATTTTGACAACCCTAAATAGCCGAAAGGGATAGTGTCATATTAGAAACGGACAACAGGATTCGTCCCTGAATCGCTGTCAAACTTCGGTTTTGTAGAATGTTTCTTTTCTGTACAGTCGCCATCAGATATATCGGAGCTGCCAAGGTGCTCACAAATATCTGAACATGCCTCTATTGTCAAGGCGCTAGAGTGCGTGTTCAGATATTTTTGAGTACCTTGGCAGCTCCAATATATCTTGATGGCGACTGTACCATAGTACTATTACTCATTCTGTGCTTTAGCTTGGTTATTTGCGATACTAAGTACAAGGGAATAGGGTGACTGCTGTAGTTATTGGCAACCACATAGAAATTGGACACTAAGACTTATATTGGCTTGTTTCTTACAATTTGCTAGGAGTGGCCAATCACTATGTAGTGCCCTAGTGTCCAATAATTATAGTAGTCACCCTACATATAATAAATAAATATTATAAGGACATTTTTTACACAAAATAGACTAAGCCCCACGGTAAGCTGAAGGCTTGTGTTTTGCTTACTCAGACAACGATTATGTAGGTATTATATTCAAATACTTAACACATACAACATAGAAAACAACCATGAATTAGGAACAAATATCTGTATCATTATACAAATAAATGCCCTTACCAGGATTCGAATCCGGGACTATCGGCTTCATAGGCAGGATCACTACCCACTAAGCCAGATCAGTCGTCAAAACATAAACGGAAAGTCTATAGACCGACCGCTTAAATGAGTCCTCGCCTGCGCGGTACGGGGGCGACGGGGAGGGGCAGGCGCACGGCGCCCGCAACTTCCCTGTCGCCCTTAGTTGTCCCTCCCCGTCGCCCCCGTACCGCGCAGGCGAGGACTCATTTAAGCGGTCGGTCTATAATTACCTGCCGTGAAATCTCTGATATGAGAGGTATTATTCTTCCCATTGAGCCGCTTGACGTTGTCGGCGCCGTTGTGGGCGTCGTACTCATTGATGTGCACGCCGTGCCGTCGAGACATCTTGTCGATCGCGCGCTCGATCACCCTACAACACAGTTACCGTTAAAATTATAAAACTTTGCTCTTTAACATAACTTTGCCCACCGCGTCACAGTTCAATAAAAAGAATAACTTAAAAGTAGTTACAGAT
Organism: Cydia fagiglandana; assembly: GCF_963556715.1. Lineage (NCBI taxonomy): Eukaryota > Metazoa > Arthropoda > Insecta > Lepidoptera > Tortricidae > Cydia > Cydia fagiglandana. The sequence goes on from NC_085938.1 coordinate 15,871,301, forward strand.
ACACTTTCTGAAGCAAGTGAAGACGCGATTAAAAGGATAGTGGACGACCGCTTGTATAAAGTACAAATATGCTGTGGTGTTGATGTGGTACATTATGGAAAATATTTTTACATTCGTGGAAACAATAATTAACATGCGAGCCAGCGGGTTAAAGAATGTGTAAAGGACCATAACGGTTACACATTTTTCAACATCGTTACTCACGGTAAACCTTAAGATATAGCCAAATCAATGCCGGTACCTAAAAGTTGGAAATAAATTGGGATGTAATTCGGGCTTTCAGTACACACACAGTTACAGTAGGTAAGTACGTTCACATACGGTGGGTATCCACTTTTGACACCTGACAAATCATGTGCATTACAAATATTACAAATCAATAACAAGAAATTACTCAAGGTGTTCTAACAGCTTTATTGTTAAGATTCAGGAGAATAAGAGAACATGTTGATCATTTTGATCACCACGCCCGCTTAGAAATTTTTGCTGGCTGTAGGTACGTGATTATAAGCCGCAGTGCAACTTTTGTGTGTATACAGTCTAGTCCAAAAATATGTATACATCGCTTCACCTTAATCCATTGCAATAAGGTGAAAAAATGGATTTATATTTATGAACTGGACCGTACAAACTGTTTCACTCTGCTAACAAGCAAATGGAACAGGGTACCATCGCCCACACTGTTAACTGTACATCGGTGGACCTTATGCCCTTTGTAATAAGGTCCACCTACGTACAGTTAGGAGTGCTGCTGTTTGTACAACCAATTTGCATCACACAAGGTGTCAATAATGAAACACGATGAATTTTTACGATGTATCGATGCATTTCAAAAATTGTCTGACGCTACAAAGTACTTATATCGATTTAAACTGGCTTTCCTTTTTACGCTGTCTCGTGTATAGTAAGTATCCCTACTAGTACCCACGTCGCCATACTAGCTGTACAGTAGCCATCAGATATATCGGAGCGGCCACGGTGTTCATAAAATCTGAACACGCACTCTAAGCCAAGTCAAGTCAGTCAGTCTGTCAATCCTTGACAATAGAGGCGTCTTCAGATATTTGTGAGCACCTTGGCTGCTCCGATTTATCTGATGGCGACTATACTGAAACGTGGATGTTGGGGTGTTTTGTATCATGTAGACATTTCTTTTGAGTTTGTAATAGTAAAAGACAAAAGCAACATAATACGATGAAAAAGGCATATTTATCTAATCGATATGTCTATCTAATCTAATACTTTTATACGAGCAATTCTTGTTTATTTATATATATATATATATATATATATATATATATATATATATATTATGGATCTCGGAAACGGCTCTAACGATTAGGTACATGAAATATGCTATATGGGGGTTATCGAGGGCGATAAATCGATCTAGCTATGTCTTATACCTGGAAAAACGCGTATAATTGAGTTTTTAAATATTTTCCCAGCAAAGCTCAGTCTCCCAGATATTGAACAGTTAAAATGAGGTTTGATGGTGGTTTAAATTGGTGGTAAGCAAATATTAACTCGGCTGCTATCAAAGTTGCACATTGCGGTCAATTTACGTACTGATTTATAATTTTCATGTTCACATTTCGTGATTTATGTCTCACACGCCATTGATTTCGGTTCAATTTGTGTCCAAACTGATTATTCCAGTAAATTTTATGACTTAACGATAGAGTTAAACTGCGAAAGCGAAATTAATATAGATGAAAATTAAAAATGACAGTTTTGTTAGTGTAATTAATTTGAATAGTGTATTATAATAAAAATTCCTTCTTTCATAACAACAATATATTTCTTGATCACAATATTCCGTTACAGTTCAATCTCCAATCACCTTACTTCACAATCGTCCTCCCTTCACCTCTGCCCGTAACCGAATGCCCGTTAACCGCCATGCCAGTCGTCTTTTATTCTTTCTTCCAACTACCTTCTATTTACAAAGGTCAACTATCAATCACGTTACTTTTAAATTTATTAAATTATAGATTACCAATGATTATTCAACTCTTTATTTCATTAAATCTGTTTCTAATAATTAGTAATTTTAATGAATCTTACAGTATATTGATTTTAGATTAGCCAAATGGAAATTTGTTTGTTCTATAACCGAATAATACACACCGGCCTTTCCACATTTTTACAGCAATACAAACGCTCAATGACGCTTTACCAGACTATTATAAAATAGTACTTATTTTAGTAACTTATCTAAAGGTAGGCTAATATTAAACACTTGTAGGTAGTCAGAATAAAAAATTTTTACGCGCACGCAAAATGTGCCCCGGTCCAGTATGTTAATACTCGTACATATCCAAACATTTTTTGATGCTGCTCAGCATAGCTTACAATATGCGTGACAACCAGAGGGCCTACCGGGTAAGACGAAAATCGAAATTACGCTATCTGCTTCTCTATCGCTCTTGTATATTTTAGTGACAGAGAGGCCGATAAAGAAATTACGCTTTTCGTTTTTCGCGGTAGGCCCTCAGACTAAACATATCTATAGACCGACCGCTTAACGGCCTGGCCACGACATTGGTCTAAGGCGATCGGCGGCGGCGACCGGCGGTAAGTCGCAAAAACAATAACCCGGCGACGCATAATGCATGCCACGAGCCTTATCGCCGAGCGGCAACGCGCGCGGCGTGCACCGGGCGACCGGCGGCGGCGGCGAGCGGGGAGGGGCGCGACTCGAACATTTGTATCGGGCAGCGCGGGCGATGCCACGACTTTAGAGCGGCGCGACCGGCCTAGGCGGCGAGACGGATCGAGCGGGGCGATGCGGAACAAAACATTTTGTTTTTTTTTCGAGCGACATGGAGACGGAAGTTTATTATTGAAATTTTAAATGTACTTTCGCGTATTTAAGTATGTTGTGACGTCTCCACACTTATTCTTGTGTAAGTACTCGTTTTTTTGGGTGCTTTATATATACAATATATAAAATACTAAACTAGATGTAAATAAATTTGTCGTCCTGTATTTAGACCATACACCCATTGACAAACGATGAATTATATTCACACTTTCACTTTTTTGCACTTTTGAACAAGAAAACATGATTTTAAATACGTCTACGTCCCAGCCGCTCCTAGTCGCTGTCGCCGCTACTGAAAGTACGTGGCATGCCTGGCGGTCGCTCGCGTTTTCCGCCCCGCCCGTCGCCCCGCCGATCGCCTTAGACCAATGTCGTGGCCAGGCCGTAAATGTGTCCTCGCCTGCGCGGTACGGGGGCGCCGTACGCCTGCCGCCCGCACCTTCCCTGCCACCCGTAGTCGTCCTACCCCGTCGCCCCCGTACCGCGCAGGCGAGGACTCATTTAAGCGGTCGGTCTATATAACTCACAGTATGCCGTCTTCTTCTCTCATATCCTTGGTGGAGAAGTAGCAGAAGGTGCCGTTGCCGGGCCAGTCGGGCACGGGCTGGGGGTCGAAGCAGGCCACTGTGCCGTACTCCTCCGCCAGCCGCGCCAGAATGTATCGCGCCATCCACAGGTCGTCGGCCGAACAGATGCCAGGACTAGGCCCCACCTGTGGTATTATCATCGATTAAAAAAAAACGAATTCTGATCGCCAGAAACCAATAATACATAGCTGAGCGTTTCTTTTATTTTTCTGCCATTTTTATATATTGTGACCTTTTTGCCACTTTTGTGTTATTTCTACTCAGAATCACGAGCTCTTTCGTTCCTAATGGGATAACAAAAAGTATCAGAACTTTTTTCTTACTGTGTTACCAATTTCCCATATACGTACTTTGTATGGCGGTAACAAAAAGAAAGTTTCAAAAATGTATGGAAATTTTAGGACACTTTTTTTCTCCTATAAGGGTGAAAAGGCGCGATCCTGACTAGAAATAACACAAAAGAGGCAAAAAAGGTCACAATATTATATGAAAATAGCAAAAAATAAAAGAAACGCTCGGCTGCATATGAATTGCACACGAACTGTGTAAACATATCTCTGACGTCGACTTTACACATGTTCAGGAACCCCGCTTGTCCCCAACATTCCCGCGCTATCGAGCTACGTGTACGCAGCTTCCTCAGTTGAGAAAACTCGTGCAGCTCGAGTCTCGAGTGGGTAGAAAGTCAGAACTACATCGGCTAATCCATTTTGAAGTTATATAGGAAATTTATTTACCTGAACAAATAAATCCGCACAACTTCTCTGTTTTGTTTCGAATAAGTTTTGAAAAAAAGCAGAACATGGGATAAAGATGAAGAAACATTAGCAAAACTAAATTATTTATTTTAATAGGTACGGGAAATAATAATAAAGACATAATACATAAAGGTTAAAGTTACCCTTACTGAAACAAGGCTAGAATATTTACATCGACCTAAGTAAGTATACTTACTAAATTAAATTGTACGCTCGAAACGAGCAACTGTTGATACCTTTATATTGAACACCTTTATGTAAGTACCTACACAGCTTACAATAAATAAATTACTTAGGTACTTACTTACTACAGTAGTAATAAGAACTTGCCAGTAATAAATAGGAATTGCGGCATTTTAAATGTGAATAACGACACCATAAAAAATGCCAATGGCAATAAAACGCGGCTTAGCCCCGTTATTCGTGCAAAAGTTCCCGCCATCTGTATTTCGATAGATCAAGCAAAGTAATAAAGATGAGGTACTGTTACCGTCATTCTTAACATTTATTTTTGAAGTGAAAACTTCGTTAGCGGCGCTGACCACTTTTTGAGGTGGGGAAAAAATTATAAACTCGATTCAGCGTAACGCGTAACGTAACGCTGCCGTCATGTGTCACGGACAATAACAACAAATACTAAAAAGTACGGAACCGTCGGTGGGCGAGTCCGACTCGCACTTGTCCGGTTTTTTAAAAGTAAATGTCAAAAAATCAATGTTCATCAATGTAAACACTGTTAAGTAATTTCATCAACATTGTTTTTGTACGTCACTGTCGCGGCAAAATACCCCATCTTGCTTGCGGCACTTCCTTATTGTCAAAACATTTTAGACACGATTTACTGAAACGAGCAATCGAGCATAAAATTTGTCCCCAAGTCGCCGACAATCTTAAAAACCGGTCAAGTGCGAGTCGGACTCGCGTTCCAAGGGTTCCGTACATTACAAAATTTTTAACAATGTATTTTTTATATGTGAAACGCGAGTGAATTGCCTTTAAAAAACCCGTAGGGGTCGGATCAAAAACTAAGTAATTAGTCCGACTCACACTTGACTACATATTTCTAATAGGTTTTCCTGTCATCTATAGGTAAAGATTTATTTTATGTATTTTTTTTTCAAAATTTAAGACCGAGTAGTTTCAGAGATAAAGGGGGGGAATTGTCATTTATTGCCTATTTTCTTGAATTACTTTTAAGGTGGTTCTCCTTGCTCGATTTTCATACAACTTTCTTGGCACCCTAGCTCCTATTATATAGGGTTTCTTCACTTGTATATGTAATGTTTGGGTAGTATATATATTTCTGTCTTCGCTTAACGTAAAAAAATACTAGATTTTGATTAAAATTATTAAGAAAAAAGCCTTTGAATATTGGTAAAATTTTGCCTCATTGCTTGTTTGTGTGAGTGATGCTTATAGTATCGGTGTAATTCTAACATGGCGAATTCATTTGACAAGCAATCATTTTTAATTTGTCAAAGGTGTAACAGATGGCACTTTAAAACCGCAACACAGATTACCTGTGTATTTTGTTTTATTTTCACTCAATAGAGGGAGGTATATTTAATGCACAAAGCATGTTACGAGTATACCTACTTTATTTAAGAATCTCCTTTCTGATATAATTTCATTCCCAGATTTAATATAACTTAATAATTATTATGATTATTACACAATAAAATACATTTATATATTTATAGAAAGGTCAGTCCAAGCAATCATTCGCGTTACGGTCGTCCACCGAAAACCCTTGTGAATTCTGCTTTCGTTTCGGTAAATGTTCTCTGGAAAAGCCTATATTTATTGTAACAATGATTTTTAAACTAAAATACCTAGCTATATTTTTCTCAAAAATATATAGGTATGTGGAGAAAAATGTCATCTTCTTGTAAATAAACAAGATTCTATAATATCTTCTGCTTGTGCATAACAATAACATTAGTAGATGATATTTTTAGGGTTCCGTACCCAAAGGGTAAAACAGGACCCTATTACTAAGACTTCGCTATGTCCGTCCGTCTGTCCGTCTGTCTGTCACCAGGCTGTATCTCACGAACCGTGATAGCTAGACAGTTGAAATTTTCACAGATGATGTATTTCTGTTGCCGCTATAACAACAAATACTAAAAACAGAATAAAATAAAGATTTAAATGGGGCTCCCATACAACAAACGTGATTTTTGACCAAAGTTAAGCAACGTCGGGAGTGGTCAGTACTTGGATGGGTGACCGTTTTTTTTTTTGCTTTTTTTTTGTTTTTTTTTGCATTATGGTACGGAACCCTTCGTGCGCGAGTCCGACTCGCACTTGCCTGGTTTTTTCAAAAATGCTGCCTTTCACCCGAGTTAAAACACTCTACTTTTCATTTCGCATACGAGGAAAGTAAAATGCATGTGTTTTTTTAAATACATTTTTATAGTAGGTATTTTTGAGAGTAGGTATTTTCAATTAACAATTTGAAAAGTAATTTATGGAATGGGGAGTCAAATATCAGAATGGAAATTGTATAACAAATCCATTTATACCCAAATTTCAATTGCTTATTGTAAAAAGAATAATAAAATCGTACTTGGAATTGGAACCTAAACTGCTCTAGTGCAGAAACGTATCATTTCCTGCACACCTTTTACAACAACAATGACCCTCTTTCATATATTCGGTCAAATTGTGCTTTTTGAAAAACTAATTATATCCAGCCTTTTATGAATGTAGTATGATACCTTAGGGTATGGTGCTTTACGCACACTAGCGTCCCTTCCCCTCCCCCTGACGCAACCCCCCCTTTTTGCATGAAATATGTCCCGGTTCACAGTTTTTTACATTTTTTGAGGAAAGTATACACTTTAGGAAAAAAGTGTCAATGAAAGAAATAATCCTTAATAAATTCTTAATAAAAAAGGTCATATTCATTTTTTTTTATATGATGCACCTAATTCATGTATAAGCTTGTCAAAATTCGAAATAACATAGTTTTTACTTAGGGTTCGAAACTCATTTATTATACACGGTGTAACATGAGGAAACCGAATAATTTTAACAGCGTATTCCTGATCACATTTAGAGACAAAAATGTCCTATAAACTTTTTGAAACTCGCCTAGTTTCAGAGTTAATACCAATAAAAAAAACAATTGTTACATAGTTCAAAACGCCTTTTTGATGGCGATGTTGTTACTATGGGATTTAGTCTAAATATCCTTATTGATATGTCAAAAAGTGACAAGTAACACTTTGCAAAAAATAAGTTTTACGAAAAAAAAAACATTTTAAGTGACAAGTTTACCAATAGCATTTAATTTTTATATACAAATTCATTCATAAAATTAAAAAAAAAAAAACCAAACAAAAATTTTTTTTTGGCGAAATTGACCTAAACACATATTACATCTTTTCCTTTTTTTGACCTCATGTATACATTTTAGGATAAAAGTGTCAATGAAAGAAATAGTTCCTTATTAAATTCTTAGTAAAAAAGGTTATATTCATTTTATAACACTTATTATACAAGGTGTCCTCAAGAAATGCGAAAGATTTTATTTCTGAGGTCAAATTAAAAGAAGGAAAAAATGTTTGTATGAGTTTAGGTCAATTTCGCCGAAAACTATTTTTTTTATTGTTTTTAGGGTTCCCTTATAGGATCACTCGTGCGTCTGTCTGTCTGTCCGTCTGTCACAGCCGATTTTCTCCGGAACTACTGGACCAATCAAGTTGAAATCTGGTACACATATGTAAGTTTGTAAACAAATGAATTTTAAACATGGGGGCCACTTTTGGGGGGTAAATGAATAAATAAAAAAATAAAAAATTTCAAACTATATCATGTTACATATCAAATGAAAGAGCTTATTGTAAGGATCTCAAATACATATTTTTTATAATTTTCGAATAAACAGTTTAGAAGTTATTCAAGAAAATAGGAAAAAAATGACTATTACCCCTCCCCCTTTATCTCTGAAACTACTAGGTTTAAAATTTTGAAAAAATACATAAAATAGGTCTATACCTATAGATGACAGGAAAATCTATTAGAAATGTACAGTCAAGCGTGAGTCGGACTTAATTACAGTTTTTGATCCGACTCCTACGGATTTTTTAAAGATTTCACTCACGTTTCGCATAAATAATGTTTAGTTTTAAGTTTATAAAATACATATGTATGTTAGTCTGTAAGGTATTTGTAATATGGGCCTTGTTCCCTGAATTAAATATCTAAATAAATAAATAAATAAAATAAAAAATACATTGTTAAAAATTGTGTAATATACGGAATCCTTGGAACGCGAGTCCGACTCGCACTTGGCCGCTTTTTTTTTCTTTTTTTAATATATATGTATGTACATAAAAAGTAAATGTTATTGGTAAACTTATCAGTTAACATGGATTTTTACTTCTTTTTCGTATAACATAGTTTTTGCAACGTGTTACTTAATTGTCACTTTTTGACATATCAATAAGGATATTTAGACTAAATCCCATAGTAACAACATCGCCATCAAAAAGGCGTTTTGAACTATGTAACAATAAAAACTTGTTTTGTTTTTAAATTGGTATTAACTCTGAAACTAGCTGCATTTCAAAAAAGTTTATAGGACATTTTTGTCTCTAAATATGATCAGGAATACGCTGTCAAAATTATTCGGTTTCCTCGTGTTACACCGTGTATAATGAATGAGTTTCGAATCCTAAGTAAAAACTATGTTATTTCGAATTTTAACAAGCTAATACATGAATGTGCATAATGTAAAAAAATCAATATGACCTTTTTTATTAAGAATTTATTAAGGATTATTTCTTTCATTGACACTGTTTTCCTAAAATATATTCTTTCCTCAAAAAATGTAAAAAACTCTGTACCGGGACATATTTCATGTAAAAAGGGGGGGTTGCGTCAGGGGGAGGGGAAGGAACTCTAGTGTGCGTAAAGCACCATACCCTAAGGTATCATCATCATTGGCCTTTACGTCTATTCCAGACGATTTATGGTGTAACATACATTACACCGCCTGGGACGGAATTAAGGAAACGCAGGGATGCCCAGCACCTGCATTACCCTCTCGGCTTCACTGTCTTATGCCACAGGAAAGGCAAGCCAATACGTGTGGAGACAGGTCAGCTGCAGGAATCTGCCGCATATTTCAGGTTGGACCCTACTCGCGCCTTACGGAAACTCCATTCCGGGTTTTATTTTGGAGTATCCTTCTCCTAGATGGATTGCAAAACAATGCTAAGAGGACCATCTCCCCTGTGACGAAATAGCTTCTTGCTTCGTTTGTGGACTTAGTCGCCTCGTACGACACCCTATCCTATGTGAAGGTTGGCGCTATTCTAAAGCCGGCCACCACACGGCACTACAAGCAAGGCAAGGTATCATACTACATTCATAAAAGGCTGGCTATAATTAGTTTGTCTTCCCCATACATTAGAACACAATTTAACCGAATCATGAAACGGATATTTCTTGTTTTCTTTGCATTAGCATTTTTTTCTGGATAATTTAATCAATTTGCAACATAAGTAGAAGAATCCTCATATATCCATAAATATCAAAATATAAAAGGACATACATTTTCAGAAGAATTCCCCGTGCGGCGTTGCCAAATGGTTTAAAGTACAACATGCTCGCAACGTTTGAATGTCAATAAGTCGACAATGAAAAATTATATTTCAAATCAATTCAAACTTGATATTTTTGACAGTAATGGGTTACTTAAATAAGAAGGCATTTTTCGCCCGGGTCTACTATGGTCAAATGGTCTAGTGGCTTTTAGCTACTGAGTATAAGTCTAACAAGTTGAACAGCATGACAGGGTTCAAACCACGAACAAAGACTCATTTCTTTTTGTATTTATTTATTTATTTTATTTCATCTTTTTGGTAATTTTATATGCCTTATTTTAAAAGTTATTTTTAGTAAATGTGTTGTATTTGATTATTTCATGTAGGTATATCATTTCAATAAAATTTTGGAAACTTTTATTTTATACCTGGTCAAGCAAATCTTTCAATCTTGTCAGTAAAAAAACCGGGCAAGTGCGAGTCGGACTCGCGCACGAAGGGTTCCGTACCATAATGCAAAAAAAACGGTCACCCATCCAAGTACTGACCACTCCCGACGTTGCTTAACTTTGGTCAAAAATCACGTTTGTTGTATGGGAGCCCCATTTAAATCTTTATTTTATTCTGTTTTTAGTATTTGTTGTTATAGCGGCAACAGAAATACATCATCTGTGAAAATTTCAACTGTCTAGCTATCACGGTTCGTGAGATACAGCCTGGTGACAGACGGACGGACGGACGGACGGACGGACGGACAGCGAAGTCTTAGTAATAGGGTCCCGTTTTACCCTTTACGGAACCCTAAAAAGGCGCGAAATCCAAATGTTCTATGAACGATATCCCTTCGCGCCTACATTTTTCAAATTTGCCGCCTTTTTCTACTGACAAGATCTGCTTGACCAGCTATACTTCGTCGATAGTTGACTTCTTATGTACCTATTCTGCGATCCTAATTAGCCTCATGCATGACTTTTTTTTAATTATTTTAATCATTATTTATATCCTTTGAAAACCGGAAAATAAAAATACTTTTATAAATCTTCCCATAATATTATTAAAAAATTATTAAAATACTGAAAATATTTTACTCACGTAAGTTTAGTTTCGAAGAATAACATACGCTTAAAATAATTCAAAAGAGAATGCTAAAATTATAAAATAAAAAAAAACTGGCATTGTCGGGGTTTGAACCATGTATCTTAGCTACAATCTGATTTTTTTCAAAATAGAGGCTACGGGTGCCACGAGCACATGACAGTTGATGGTCGAAAACATTAGTTGCTTCTGAATGCCTTGTAATTCTTAATCGTTGCTCAAACAAGAATTTATTATTTAATTTCCAATCTTTTTTCAACAATAAACATTTCATCCGCTGCGCCCTCTAGGTTACTTTACTGTAACATTACGAATCTGCTGACATTTGACACTGACTTTAAGGTGACTTTAAGTACGTAAGTGTGCGTGAATGCAAGAAATTGCAATATTTTGCAGTTGGATTCCGGTAATAACGAAATGAGACAATGTTGAGTTGAACATGTCTCGATTTGGATGTAGTATTTTTTATAGTTTTCGCACATATCAACACATCTTATGAAACTTTGTATTTTGGGAGAAATAGTGAAAATCCACAATTCGTGCACAGTGACGCCATCTTTTGGCTGATAATCGGCATCCCATCCCTAGACATCCACCTTAAAATGTTTATTTTCAAATTAATAAAAAAATATATTTGTGATTCTCACATTGAGCTCTTTCATTTGATAATATGTAACACGATATAATTTGAAAAACTTTATTTTTTTTATATCTCATTTACCCCCCACAAGTGGCCCCCATGTTTAAAATTCATTTGTTTACGATACATGTCCGTCTTTGGGTCACAAACTTACATATGTGTACCAAATTTCAACTTAATTGGTCCAGTAGTTTCGGAGAAAACAGGCTGTGACAGACGGACAGACAGACAGACACACGAGTGATCCTATAAGGGTTCCGTTTTTTTCCTTCTGAGGTACGGAGCCCTAAAAAGCGAAGCTATTTCCTTTACTGTGCGCCAACAAGCGCGTAATGGCAGAGCTCCATCAAACTTAGAATGTTAATTTGCCATTTTCTTGCTTACACGTTAATTGCAGGAGAAATAAATGTTTCAGTCATACCTGGAAATTCCACTGAGATGGAGTCGTCCCGGGATTTATGCCATTCAAATGGACGCCAGCATAGAGACAACATCTGTCGACAGATATTTCATATTATAGTTAGTGTAATAATGGCGCAGTTTGGGCCTAGGTTATTAATTCTGAGCCAGCGCGGCCTGTCAGGAGCATGCCGCAAGGCTAATCATGTCCTACACGAGTTATAATTTGTCTTAAACACTGATAATTAATTAAAGTATGATTTTAATTGATAAATACTCAGTTTACCCGCAAATTCTTCATGACATGACATTTCAAAATACTTCAAGCAGCTAAATTTATCTAAGAATAGATGCCGCTATATAAAGATATCTACCGGGTGTGGCCTGTAATATGAGCAAAAAATTTAACTGCACACTGTACTCCTCATACTGACCAACATGTTCAGCCACTTTTAAAAATAACTTGTGGTTTGATTTTTAATACACTTTAAAATTTATTCTAACACGCAATGTATTTCGAATTTTGTTACGTTTAAAGGCGTGACAAGCAACGATATGGCGCGGCGATGACGTCAATTGAAGATAATATTTATTTTGTATGAAAAATATGGAGTCTAAATACCTCATAATGTTTAAAAGTTGTTGAACTAAAGTGTCACCGTTTGAGGAGTACAACCTATGTTTTAATTGTTTGCTTGTGGCCTGTAAGGCCACACCCGGTATATGTAGAGCAGTATATTTAATATTGTTAAGTACAATACTTAGTATCTTTGAAATACCGTATAAATAAATATATCCTTTAGCCTGATAAAGGGTTAATGCTACAATACAAGTATTCTAGGCATCTTCTACTCTTACCTGCATACATCCTTCATAGCGATTTATGTTAAAAGACACAATTACCAACAGTACCTAACATTTTCTTGGTAAATTTATATAATACTATGCTTTTCTTAGAAAGTTCAGACAAACTTTGTAGATTTGGCAACGACTTTCAGAGTTAAATGGCGACACAAATGGAGCAATTTAACTCAAATGACACATGTAATGGACTTGGCGCGTAATTGCTGATCCAGTAACGTCGATTTTCACGCCAAATCGGCCAGTAACCGAGTCAGTAACAAGTTGATATATGTTTTATTGGTGTAATTTAATCAGCATAGTATTTTCGGAGTGGGTTATACTCGTATTTCATGTCTCAATACAGTTTAGTGGTGAATCACTGCATTTATTCAATCTAACCCCGAATGGTGTAGTGGCTCGGATGCCTAGCTTTCACCACATTTAAGTATCAAATTTTCATCTTAGATAAAATTAAGGCGCATTAGGGTAAGGGATAATTTTGGAAATGGTAAATATGTATCTACTAAACTAGAAGCACTATCGACTGCAGCAATAAGCAATATGCCTGAATAAGCGTTGCAGTAGCGTCAGTGTTGCTAAAGTATGAGTTGCTTCTGGCAGGCGTGGCTCACTCCGCTATTTCATTGCGTCGCTACAAGGCCACACCAGTTTTGGTGTCTAGCTGGTGATTTTGGTGTAGTAGTTGCCGCGTACCGCAATGGAACGCACGGGCTTGCGCTTGTATCTCTCGTAATAGACGCGTTTTGTTAGAGAGTGAACCTTTTGTACCTAGTACTATTATTTATTCTGTGCTTCTGGTTTTACAGGTTGCTTAGCCAACATACCAATCATTATCGCTCCTTAGCGTAGCGTAATCATCTCTCTTTCACTCTTCCATATCCGTGGGACAGTGACAGTACCCTACAAACTCGATCTCAGTATTTTATATATAAGAGGAACGTTAAGTTTCATTAACATTAAATTTGGTAGCTAACTTTTGGAGGTAATCTAAAGTTCTGTGTTGAAGTTTAGCCATCATGAAATATTATACTTAGTTTGCCTTAAGGCATAACAGATATTGAGCGCAAAATAGGCAAGGGATCTGAATTTCAATGGTTACAATTTGGTCGATCATCTCTAGCAATGAGGTAAAATTAGAGGATAACAACTGCAGCATAATATTTTCAGTCACGTGTGACTAGAGTTTGAAAGATCATATTTTGTGTCGTGTGATATGGTAAAAAAATTTAATAGAAGTATAATACTAAATAAAATGTAGACCAAAGAATTCGCCAGTGGCCGGCTTCGCTTTCACGGCGGCACCAGTTAACCATACCTACTCTTAGGGCAAAATACATAAAGTAAGCAATTTTTCAATACCTGTAGAAAGCTTCCATGAGGTCTCTGGCCACGATTTTGTTGGCACCTATAGCGCAGTAGTATGGCCCGGGCGGGGAGGGAAAGCCGCCGGGCGGCCAGCCCAGTGGCCGGTTGTCTGTCGTCGTAAGGAAAAACTCCTGGTTGAAACCGAACAAGGGTTCTTCTACTTCAGTCTTCTCGCACGACATGACGCACGCTTTGCGGCGGTTCGATACTGCATGTAAAAAAATCTGTTAAAATATTTCAGCTACTAGATAATTTTATTTGTCAATTATCAACTAGGTTTTTTAAAAATACTAGTTATATTTTTTTTGTATGTTTGAAATATTATGTTATGAGCAAGTAATGGTCACTTGTCTATCAGGTGGAGTTCTAATACATATTTATATTGAAAATTAAAATTTCTCTCTTCTCTTTAGTATATTTTCATAATTTCTCTTTCTAGATCATTTTCTTATTCTTAATAAGAATAGGACATTTCCTGTGTCAGATGTTTAAAACAGTATCCCGGTGACGACACTTGCGTTCGTGGCTGTATAGGCTTATGCGATAATAATAGAAACAAATTAATAATATTACTCCGCTAATTATTGTTGCAGTTGTTAGTTGTGTTTATTGCTGTGTAACTCCCACAGGCACTAGAAATTATATATTATACTGACTGTATTCTGTTTTCTTTATAACGGTGTAACCCTATAATCAAAATAAAGGTTCAATATTTAAACTCTTCTATTGTAAATATTTTAACTAAAATTATATCATTTAAAATAAGTTTGAATAGGTACTTAACATAAGAGCTTGCAGGAAAATTAAATGTTTTCAGATGGAGTGCATAATTGTTTTCCATCGTATTTTCTCGGAAACGTTCGTATTTGTCATGCCACATGTATTGTTCGTATAGTACACGTCAGTACTTTTAGTACCGAGACTGACTGAATAGCAAGACACGTTCGTACGCTTCCGTGAAAATACGATGGAAAATAATTATGCACTATGTATATTATGTACTAACGTATGGGCTGTTAATCGTGCTGTTAAGACACGTTCGTACGTTTCCGTGAAAATAATTATGCACTATAGACCGACCGCTTAAATGAGTCCTCGCCTGCGGTCGCACTTTCCCCGCCACCCTTAAGTTAGTCATCCTACCCCGTCGCCCCCGTACCGCGCAGGCGAGGACTTATTTAAGCGGTCGGTCTATAGGTAAGTATGTACTACCGTGTGGGCTGGTAATCGTGCTGGTAAGACACGTTCGTACGTTTCCGTGAAAATACGAGGGAAAATAATTATGCACTATAGACCGACCGCTTAAATGAGTCTTCGCCTGCGGTCGCACTTTCCCCGCCACCCTTAAGTTAGTCGTCCTACCTCGTCGCCCCCGTACCGCGCAGGCGAGGACTCATTTAGCCCCCATTCGCACGACAGCTTTTTCAACGCGCGTTAAAAAAGCGCTTGAATCTGTCCGCACTCTAAATTCGATTTAACGACCAAGGCTTAAAGTCGAAAATTCAACAACGCTTGATAAAAAGCGTCACCACTGTCGTGTGAATACATACATGGCTATCCATTTGTGTCATTCAAACGCTTTTTTAACGCGCGTTGAAAAAGCTGCCGTGCGAATGGGGCCTTAAGCGGTCGGTCTATAGGTAAGTATGTGCTAACGTGTGGGCTGGTAATCGTGCTGGTAAGTGTCCGCGAGCACCAAGATGTGACTGCCGCGGCGGAAGGGATCGTGGTAGATTCTCTGCGGGAAGATGAACGTGTCGGCGTTGTCGGCGGATGCCTGTCCGGTGTTACTGCCGTCATAGTACCAGATCGGTAGGTCTGTGAAACATTTAATAATTTTATATTGTACAGTACTCCTTTATTTAAAGCAAAGAGGCTGGTGGACGTAAATGGGGACCGTAGGGCTGGCAGTTTCCTCGCACAGCGCATAAGCATTGCAATTCAGCGAGGTAATGTTGCCAGCGTCTATATACTGAGCTGAAAGACGAGTGTTATCAAGTGATCTACAATCGTGTTATTATAATCGTAAGGCTGGATTAAAAAGTAAACCAAAATCATTAAAACGAAATATTATTACATCAGTGACAACCCTACAAAGTTATTTACATTTCAAATTGACACATGTCATGTCATTCAATAGGATCTACTTGCTAGGGTTGAAACATACATATTTTTGAACTAATGTTTAACAAACCGATTTTTAATGTTTAATGTTATATTATGGTCGTCAACTATATATTATACACAAATGTCAATACAGATAAAAATCATCATCAAATGCAGTAGCAAAATAAATTTATCACAAATTCAAGTAAATATTGTCAAATATCAGGATTAATTGCGATACAATATGTCGAGCTTTATTAACACTTAACACTTGCAAACACTTACAAGGTTTTGTTTTTCTTTTCCATTAATAACTCCTACCTATATTTTTGACCTTCAGCCTAAGCCCCCGTAGAGCGTAGATAGCTCTAATATTCTATTACTCGTAGTTCAATCTATTTAGTTTTTTGCGTTGAATAAAAATGGGTGAACACAATAGATATGAACGAAGGCATTGAGTGGTGGTTATTGGGCAATAAGATTGATAGAACTGATAAGAGGGTATAGGCAGAGCCTTGTGGCTTATGCGGGATCTAGTAAATTGCGACGGTAACATTAACCTTAATATGAAGACCTCAATTCTGTTACTTTATAGGGCTATACATAGAGGAGATTGTAATTATTGGCTGCCAACTGTAAAATTATTGTTATGCACTTTATGTTTCTGTATACAGGTACACATTATCCGCAAATATTCTAATTTGAAACAAAACAATTAGCATACATTTCGTACACGTGATTCTGTGACTGAGGCAATATTATGTTATGTATCACATATAAAAAATCACTTCGATGTATCAAAATACTGTAGCTAACAAATGCTAATGTATATTGGCTGCTCCCTGAAATAAAACTGATTTGCAAGACCGAAGTGATCCCATAAGTGTTCCGTAAACAAAGTTTTGTACGGAACACTAAAAATCGGCTAAAACAATAATTTAGTATATTTTCATAAATTGATGACGATAGGGCGTAGAGAGGCGAAGTAAGCTCAATTTTGATTTTACAAAGGGCAAAGTTTATCAAACACGAAACACGTGCAAAGAGCATTTAATTGGTACGTACTTGCAAAACAGCGCTGCAGCGATTTGATCATATCCGAAGCAACTACATTCAATTATGAATGAATACAGGTATATAGCAAACATCCATTAGCTTTGTGGTTCAATACATATTGAATTGGGCAAAGTTTACTAAGAAGCAGAGTTATTTCGTCCGTTCAAACATCGGTTAAAAGAAGATACTCTCAGATCAGTTTTAATAAAATCAGTCAATAATTATACTAATGAGCTTCCGACTGAGAGAGAGTTTCAGAGTTCGATACTAAAGAAAGAAATGCAACATGAATAATTAGAATATTATGGATTATGATTATATATTGGTTCCTTACGAGACAACGTGCTCCGGGTGTGGTGTCTTTAATAAAAAGTGGGTCATGTAAGGATGGATTTGCAAAATGAATAGTCAACAATTCTTATTGTGTTCACAATTTAATTGATTATGTAACGAAAGTTATATCCCTACTAATAAAAACGTCAGCGAAAGGTCTACGTTTCAACTAGGGCAAAAATGCTTTCGTATATTCGGATGTTCTCTACAGGTCGCAATTCTCAACCGATTCTCATGAAATTTTGTGAGCTTCGGATTTGGGAATTGATTCAGATATTGGAATTTTTCAAAATGGCAGTTTAAAGCTATCAACGCGAGGTCTACAGCTCACAGAGCCACTAGTACCTATAATAAATACGAAAGTAACTCTTTATGTCTATCTGTCACCAGTTTATACAAAATCGCAGATAGTGGTGTGTGTACCATTTTCGTTTACATCCAACTAAAATATAAAACTACTTACCTATAAAGCGGCATCAGTACGACAGGTATGAGACTGATAACCTTCAAGTATATAGTATCAACTGAAACTTTAATCTTGTATAATACTCTTCCTTTATTTAACTTGAGTCTTAGGTTAGGATTTTACAATGTGATACTTCTTCCTTTATTATTACCTTTTGGTGTTTTGGGAACAAAGTTAATAGTCCTGTCTTTGGATCGAAGGTCGATGGCGCTGCTGTCCACCCAAACGTAGGAAGCCAAGATACTTTCACATGGGACTTCCAAGTCCTCGTACTTTCGCATCCCCGCCTTATTCAGCGCTATTGGAACCGCGTTCATCTTGATACCTGGAATAGCCAAAACTCGTTAATTACAGGCAACTTATTCAAAAATATGTCCCATAGTTCTTAATTCGCTGATATAAGAGCTATGGGACATAGTTTTGAGATGATTTGTGCACCCATATTTTTACAGTTGACTGTACAAATTAATCGCGACACAAATATCTACTTGAAACAAAGTTTGTCAGAGTGAGATTGAATTTTTGATTGAGATACGCCATTTATTTCGGGCTGTTGAAGCCTCTAATAAAGAAAATTGTTTGGAGACAAAAACCACAATAATAGGTACATAACATACAACATTATTAATATATTTTTTAGAGGGTAGGCAAGGGGGCATCCAAAGTTACACGCCGCATATCGGCTTCTATTTACCTACCACCTCGAGTTTGGTATCATTTCCAGATAAATCGGGCATAAGGAATTCATTTTTGAGACCTTTGATGTACAGTTTAATAGAAAAAAATAAAAATATTGACGAATAAATAAAAATCGGTGTGCTATTTTTCTATTCAACTATTATTACATCTGTGCTAAGTGAATTCATCCCATACCGAAATTTGCACCTTATGACAGTTATGACACTACTTCCCTCAGTATAAATAGCCTGTTATATTAAACATAATTAACTCTTAAAGCTTTCATTTCAAGCTTCTTTTGAAGTTTGCTTTTACGATAATCATTCTTTTGACACTAAAAATTAATATTTAAACGTGTTTAATGTTTTGTAAAAATGCGCTTTCCTCGGTAAAAATCCATTCTTGTAACATTTTAGGGGAAACTCCATTTTAATTCTAATTTATGCAAATAGAAACTGCCTTCAATTTGTGGCGGAAAATAATCGCCTATCATACCTTATTATATCTGAAGACAAGAAACACTGAAACAAGGGATTAAAATAAGGAATAACTTGCTTAGTATAAATAGGTACATACATAATTTATCCTATGTTGAATATTAGAAATAATGGAAAAGTGACTCGTTCATTCTGTTTGATAGATAGGTTAGGTATCTTTCTTCGGCCAAAATAAGGAATTTAATTATTTTTATTAAATTTGGTGAGCGAAGTGAAATGTCTTGGACCGTACATTGGCTATTACTTTTTTCCAATCTGTTTCGTCTTGGGAACAGGAAGTGGAAATAAATAACTTGAACCCAATGCCTCAAGGGTGTGCTCAGATCAGAGCTACTCGTGGAACCTATGTACCTATTACCCATATAAAGATACGAATACGGTATTTCTACCCCCTAACTTGACTAAATTTTTCTCGCATATGTATGTATTTTATTTTATTTTGTTTTATATTATTTTATTTTAATGGGTACAATAACATAATGCATGTATTGTAACACATTTTTTACATAAGCAACTTATTTCTTTACTTACATTATTACGATTATAATTGTACACAACGTTATCATGGAATAATTATCAAGCTAAACGCAAATTTTGACTAAAAATCTTCTGTTAAGTATTAAAAAATAAGAAATGTCTTGTATTTATGTATTTATGTATGTATGTATGTCACTTTATTGCATATAAACATATTGCACATAGGCATATGCTGCCCTCCTAAGCTTTCAATAAATGTGTTTTCGATCTTTACTAGATATCCTTTTGATAATCAAGTCTCGCTGCTTTAAAATATCTATATTAACGAAGTGCATACAACTTGAGCGGCATTCAGATTAAACGAATGAGAAACAATGAGAAAAATATCATTATCAATCTCAAATTAAAAAACATAATATCATAAAATCTGAATACTGTAAATACCCTCCTCTAATATAGAAAGCCACATTGTATTAACAAGTTATGTTTAACTTCTAGGTTAGATAATTATCTAACGAGGCTTACTGTTAATTATAAAATGCTTTTAAATCCTCGGTGCAAATTCTGAAACATTTTGCAATTGAGATACACAACCTAGACCCCAATCAGTAAAGCCAACAGAAACAGCTACTGTAACACACACAAATCCTTTTCCATTCATGAATTCAAGGCAAATAGAAATCCCGCTATTTTCAGCTCACATGTGCTGCGCTGAACTCTTGGCTACAATTTGTTTACAGACGGCTACGCGAATACATTTTACTTAAGCTTTGATACCCACAGCTTTACGTCCAAATTATTCGTCACATTTTATTGCAGATTGTTTAAAACAAAAGGCTATTAACCGGGTACACACAGAGCGAGCATACGCGCGAGGCAATTTCCGTTGCGCACAAGATAGGCAATGTAGATGTGTCTCGGCCGAGGCGGCGCTAGCGAGGCACGTCTACACTGGCCGTTTTGTGCTCGAGGACATTGCCTCGCGCGTATGCGCGCTCTGTGCGGACCCGGACGGTGACCCGGTTATTTAAACTACTGCTTTAACCCAAGCAATTAGTCAATCAGTGGTTTAGTGTAGCTATCTAAGGGCCAGTTGCACCGATCACATTTGACAGACTGATCAACGTCAGCCGGCGCGCCCCGGCGCTTTACTATGAAACTTTCCACGCATAAAAATTTTGCGAACTCTTTAACGATACAAACAATTTGGTGCAACCGACCCTATAGTACATTGTAGGAGAGGACGGAAAATCGCTAAAAGATGGACGAGTGAGTTCGAGGGCCGACACGTTAGTGGAGGCCCTCGAATAATACGAGTCCATCTTTAGCGTTTCCGGCCGAGGCATTACATAGTGCTTTTCACGACTACTGCGAGGAAATAAGAAAACATTTGCATAACTATAAGTACTAGCCCGCGATTTCTCTGGTAGCAAATTACTAGCCACTGCCTGTACTGTCTCTTGAATTTCAGTAGGCGTCAGCGTAAGAATATCATTTTCTTCACTAGAAGAACTCATTTTTATAGCGAGCGTAGATACGCGTTTCTTATATTTTTTAGTCAAACATAATTTACACTATCTAATTTTCAGATCCCGCCTTTTTTTACTTTTTTTACCACTTTTAAGAGGCGTTTTTCTGTTATTTGCTTCAAACCGACTCTAAAATTAGAAGCGTTTTTGCTAATAAAACCACAAACAGCTACAAAAGTAAAAAACGCCTTAAGCGTGAACTGAATGGATAATTGTTAAAAAAAATGAAGTGAATGGTTTTGATATTTCTTTTTTTTTTAAACAAGAAATTGGTGCTATAAATAACCTAATTTTATTTTTGAAGGAAAAAGTTGCGCAAAAAAAGACCTTTTATTGATTTTTATGTTTTAAATGATACTCATTGCTGTAGCGAACTGTCACCAATGACAGATGATGACAACAATGAAACATTGTAGTAGTGGTGCTTCAGGTGCTACAGCTATTGCCTACTTTCCACCCTGGTTTTAGACCATCTATTGCCACATTTCCGAACAGTGGCGTGAAAAGTATCTTTCTTTCAGTTGAGATGTGATTCAATTGAATTTGTTATTCGACCCTTAAGCATCTCACTTTGAAACGACATGCTTGTATTACATGTAACTTGATATTAATATTTACGTAGATATTAAATTTAATCCTAAACGGTTCAGCTGCTAAGCAGGAGTAAGCAGAGGTAACAGAAGAGACCAAGTTACTTTCACATTAAATTTAGTCTCAGGAGGAAATTTCTTTCCTGGACCTCAAACTAATATGTTTATGCTTAAACTTAAAATTCATTACACCTTATAAAACAAAATTTCCCGCCGCATCTGTCTGTTTGTATGTAGGTATGTAAAAACTACGGGGGCGGGTCGAAAATGCATTTATAATTTAGTAATGATATAGGTACTTACCGATTTCTTTTTACTTTGTAGATTCTTGTACCGAGTTAGATGATAACTAAAGTTGATGTGTAGGGTTTACCAAACAATTTTGTATAAATGCACTAAATATAATTTGAGTATAATTTGATTTATTTATCCTAACTGTCAATTTTGAAATTCACGAGGTCTCGATCAAAGAGCATATAATCACTACGTTTTAAGAGTCGGCACTCTCGAACAATCCTTGAACCGAATTATGAACGTACATGTGCCAACACACCAAATACAGGCTTAAAGATCTCGCATCCAGGCCATAATCGTTAAAAAAAAAACCACACACAATACTACCAACACAAAAAAAAACAACGCTAGGGCTCGACACTTCCAGTACCTACTGTTTATCGATATCGATAAATGTGCGATACGTGCTGCTGTATTTACCTACTGTATTACTGTAACAGTACATTTTGAGAATCACGTGGATTAATAAAATAAAAGAACATTATATAAACAATTTTATTTTACATGATAAAAATAACATAGTTTATTATTCAAGTAGGCATATTAGTTATGCTGAATTCGCGCGCATACTTTTTTAATCTGGTCCCTTTTTATTGAAGGCACTGGATGGAGAATGATTTCCACAAATGAACTTGTTTCCATTCAGCTTTTGAATAGGTAAATAAATACGCCAAATCCTCATTTCCTTTTCCTCAGCTTTGCTCATAATCGACATCTGAAATAAAGAGATTATCGATAAATTCGTCGTACACTATTCGTGTCATAGGTTACTTAGTTTTTTACTTAAAAACACTTTATTCACAAAATATTTTCGTTTTAATCATGGATTGTACACGACTAAAACTAATCCAAACTAATTAAATTAGTGACTGTTAACGACTTTGAGTAAAAAATGAAAATATTGCATACCAACATCAGTTTACCGACCTGTTCGGATCAAGTGGAAATCTGGCCAAAAATACGTCAGTAGTTAGTCTTCTTACACACCCACTACAAACTTCACATTTCCTTAAAGATTTGGCCCCCATTTAAATAACAGCTAAAGTTATTTTATCAAAATTACAATAAAAAATAACCACGTATTTCTACGTTCACGACAATTCAAATGACGTTTGACGTTTTACTACCAATCATACCAACCTAAAGAAAAGTAAGTATAATACGTCTATGTTAAAAGCAAGTATGGTATGCGCCACCAAAATGCAACAGCAGTCATTTTAATTCGATAAGATTATTTCTATGTCTCAATGTTGGTAACAAGTACGTTCTTAATTTATCAAAGTATGGGGTGTCGATGGGCTGGTCTCGATGTCATGATCTAATAATATATTTTTTTTTCTATAGAGGTTTAAAGTGGGATTAAAAATGAGCAGGACGCAGCTATTTAAATTATCTATTGGTACGTCTTTTTCTTGGTGTTCCGGACATTTGAGAGGCATGCGCAGACCCGGAGCCAATACGAAGAGGTGTCATACGACAGCATCGCTACAAAAAGTCGCCGTGGGCGAGCGGACAAAGATTATACTGATCTTATCTCTGGGAAAACGCACATTTCTGAGTTTTTATATCGGTATGATAAAGCTACAGGGTTTTATTTTTCTCGTGTAGCGGGTTCAAATCCCGTTTCAATCATGTAATTATTTAATAATCTATGAATGCAGTTTAAATAGTTTTTAAAACTAAAATAATGTCTTGTTTCAGCAAAATATCCTATCTACGATATTTAAGGTACTTTCCCTTGATGTCCCATAGTCTTGGGATGCCCTGTATAAACTATCTGGGAGACCGAGCTTTGCTCGGAAAATATATTTTTATAAAAACTCAGAAATGCGCGTTTTCCCAGAGATAAGACCTAGCTAGATCCATTTTCGGCCCCGAAAACCCCCATATAGCAAATCTCGTCGAAATCATTAGAGCCGTTCAAGAATTGCTCGTAGGTAAGATATTGTTAGAGTCTGGCTAGCCAAAAATTGTTGACAGATATTTCGTTGTTGTATCACCGATTGTCTATGATTTAAAAAAAAGTTAAAAGTCAGTTGTCAATTTATGTCATTCCTTTAAATTTTTTGCGGTTTATAAGGGGTTTATTTTAAATAATATTAATAATTTCTATACTGAGTGAGGTTCGCAAACCATTATTTAAGCTCGTACTCGTAAATAATTACGACAATGTGCGAAGTCGACGTGTAGCGTTGTATAACGAAAAACTGCAATGTTTACAACTCCTAACCAAATGTAAACAAATTAGGAGGTTGGTGCTCTATAAACATTTTGATACTTTAAGTACTAGTTCTAACATTTGCCTATTACTTTGATTAAGTACGTGATTTCATTAATGCTTGGATCTCATAAACAGGACAAGTGCATACAGAAACGGATAAACTAAACGTTCTGAAAAATATCTATAATATCTAAATATGGAACGTAAACACATGTGTTTGTGGTTGACTGTAGTTTAAATAGTGGTAGAAATTATGTGAGCTGACTTTGAGTACACGTAAACGCTTATTTAACTTATTTCCATAGTACCTTACTTGTGCATAGAAAATCAAAAATATTGTCTAGTATCAAAACTATAATTCCTACTACACAAAGTGTGACCAGCCCAAGATTTTTTGAATTTCCCGCCAAACATTTGAGTAAAATTTCAGTAGCCAGACTCTATGCTTATGGAGTGTAGACTTTGGTGTAGAAGTAATGCAAAAGTAATGCCTCTACCTTTCATAGTTATGCTCTTTGAATCCATTTTGAATCTATCAAATCAATGACAACTCTGTCAATTTGATCTCAACTATCAATCAACTATGTTGGTTAGAAATTTAGTTGGAATAAGAAAATTACAAGTATTAACTTATTAAATTTACATATACGTATTAGTTTAAAAATAATGTTTTACCTTAAAGCGACAAACTATTTTAAGCCCAGATAAAAATGGGACTACATCAACTTGTAAATTATTTGTTCATTGTTTATGTATCACAAGCTGCTGTTAATTGCTTCGCAGTCGATTTAAGGGATAGAAATTCTAGAAGATTACAATTACCAGGATCACGAGATGTTCAGCGTTCATTTTCTAATACTTACAGCAACACATCACAACAACCCTTTTATTGGGAACGAAAACATGAAACCAGTAAAAAGAATCACAAAGAAAGCGACTATCTATGGCGAAACGCAAAAACTGTTACAAAAAGAAAGACCTCCACTACCCGTTCTAAAAGAACATATTATATTGCTTTGGTATCCCGTCACAAGTATGTGAGTATATCATCTACTCCGAGTAATATAGAATTTGATTATTTAGACGAGGATCAGTACTATACCAAGAATACCAGTTTGAAAAGTTTACACAGAGTTGACTCTAATAACAGAGGCGCTATTGTAGATGAATTCAATACTAGGATGCCTTCCGATTTGCACTCTTCTATGTCATTTGACATTAATGATCCATACGATATAGAGGTATTGTTACCCGTATCCAAACCTCCGAAAATTGTAGAGTCTGCCTTATTTCCCCACCGCCAAGCTTTCAACAAGTTTAAAATGAAAGTGGATAAAATTAAGAATAACATCAGAGCAAGCGATTTAATTAGCAATGAAGCCTATTTGAGAGAAAAGCTTGTTACGGTAAAAGTATCTCCGAAAGATTCTCTAGTGCCAATGACCACCGTAAAATCACCGGTACAATCTACAACGTCTGCATCAACCACTGCCTTCACAACTCCTTATGACAGAGTGAAATTCTTTGAAATATACGATACAAATACCTTACGACCTTCGAACAAAAGAATAAAATTGAATAATAACAGTCAATATCAGAGTCAGAAAATACCAGACATTATATCAATAGCAGAGAATATTACAAATAAAAAAAGCAACGAAGAGAGTAACATTCCTAGTCAGTTTTGGAGTCTTGATAACCCGAAAAACGAAAGATTTGAGAGAAATTTTAAGAATTTTAGAAAAAGGTCTTTTAAATCGGGTGGAGATTTAAATATTTTATACCAAATTCCTGAATATAATGTTTCGCAATTACATGCCACTTCAAAAACGATCGTCATCTCTAAATCTAAACCTTTAACAAAAACTTCCGTGGCTAATTGGTCCAGTTATCCTTTTGCATCTGCTTACATCTATGAACCAACGCAGGTAAATCATTTACAATGAGTTGATCTTAAGAGCCCATCAACGTGCACACTAGCGCCACAGCTAAATAATCGTAAGTCTTTAAATTTAACGAAAGATATTGAAAAAAGGGGGCCGCTACGGGGTGTATTGTGTATCAAAGTACCTTTTGAATACATCAAACTAGTTTTTATGTTGCTGGATTCATCAATCTATGCGTCCAAATTTAAAACGGCTGTTTTTGTTTGAGTTCCTAGATCGACGAAATCAGCAACATAAAAACTAGTTTGAAGTATTCAAAAGGTACTTAAATACACAATACAGTACGTAGCGACCCCATTTTTGAATATTTTTCGTTAAATTTAAATAATCACAATTATTTAGCTGTGGCGCTAGTGTGCACGTTGATGGGCTCTTAATATACTAATATTAATAATATGTTTGCTATATTTAATTGTACAAAGTGATAGATTAGAACGGTATATTTATTCTTGTTTGAATACTGTGTCAATATAGTCAGTTATTCCACTGATCGTACAGTCATCAGCAATAGTATCTTACACAACTAGGGCCGCAAAAATATGTGACACGTTCCTTTTACCTATTATTTCCCTTTTAGACATATTGCGATGCATCAGGTGTAAGTCCGCACTGGCTGCTAGCTGCCGGGTCTTGCCTATCGCGACACAACTTGGTATACTCGATTGACGAGAGGTCGGCGTATGTGACATACTGCGGAGAGCAGTGGCGATCGCCTGAGCGTATCGCTTATGTCAAAAGAATTGTGGTGCATCCGAAATTCAACCCAAAGGATAAAGTTAGAAGACTTCTTTTTAATATTGGTAAGGCAAATTTCAAAACAATTACTTATTATTCCATCCAAGTTCAGTGGATTACTATATTAATAGTTTTGTATTTAAGTTAGGTATTTATTCTCGTAAAAATATAATTTTATATGTATTTACTATGTATTCAGTTCATAATAATAAGCAAGATCACTGATTGCAGTGGCGGACTTGCCGTAAGGCCCAGTAGGCCCGGACCTAGGGCGGCAAAAAAATTGGGGCGGCAAATTGTGACAAAAAATTCGCTAATGATAACAAGAAATAACTCAAAATGTGTTCTATATACTGTGCGGTACGAAAGGGGCGGCTATAGGGCTTAGGGCCTGAAGCGGCAAAGACTGCAAATCCACCACTGGATACACTATATATACAGCGTATGGTGGCGACTCTGTGCGGTAGTGGGACGTGTAATTTGAATCTAGTTAGCGAGCGTAATCATATCAGCCATGAAAGTAATGATTGAAATTCCACGGAAAATTAACGATCTAAATGTAATCATAGCAACATAACAAGTAATTTTCTATTTAATGAAACAAACTTGATACCTACATATGAATTAAATTTTCTAGGAAGACTTCATGGCTTTGTATTTTAATTTTCATTTACCCTCTGAAACTTTCATATTTATATATATATATATATATATTTGCTCTCATTATACAAGTCGAACATAAATAAAACGAAAACGTAACTGCTTTGGAATTCAGCCCTGCCAAGCATAACATCCGTCACAGACAAATTTTATTTGCTGTAAAAACTAGGAAATTTATATACTTACATTGCGTGGTACTTACAGGGTTGATCCAAGTGTCGAATTCAATGTCCACGTCTTGTCCTCGTTGGGCACCAATCGCAATGATGTCACACCAGTTCTTGGCGAGCTCGGCGGGCACTATGGCCTCTGCAGTAGGCTGGGGCTTAGACAGGTGATTTTTTAGATTTATAGTTACATTCAGGGTGAATAATAATTGAATGATGACGGCCTATCCAGTAAAATATTACCGATAAGAAAATTTAACCGTTTGTAGCGCACAATAAGATATTATACGAAAAAAACCACCTTATGGTCTTTTTTCCTTAAATATATTTTTTTGTACTGAGGGTGGCAATGAGGCTTGAATTGAAGATTATATGTGACGTTCCACGGCAAAAGGTACCTTATGGCGGCTGGCGCTTACGTCACATAGCACCGCAACGCAATAATATTGGAGCGGCGTTAATAATAGCGTAAGCGCCAACCGCCATAAGGTACCTTTTGCCGTGGGATGTCACATATATAATCTGATCCGTTAACAGGGTAAGCCTCCATTTATTTAACAAATTATTTTCTGTTTAACTTTGGAATAATAAACCTCATTTATTATTTGTCTCTGTATTAATATAACAACTTTACAGTATCCTAAATCAAGACAATAAAAATTAAGTTTATTATTCTATTGTTTCAGATACCGATCGAAATATACGACTGAAAAGTTACCGCACCGGCCGCTTACTGTATACGAAGCTCTGATCTATCACCACACATGTCCGGGGAGTTCCACGTTTAGGTAATTATACAGGAATAATTATAAATAATTATTCAATCGAATACTCAAATGAAATATACAGGGTGTCCCTAGCCATTGGACAAAACCGAAATGTACATATGCATTAGAATCAGTATACAAATTATCATAACAATCAGTGTAGCGGTTACGAAGAAATTAACAAATTACGATTTTTTTATTTTGGAGCAATCTGTATGTGTTAGTAGCTCCTGAGGTAATAAATAGTATGAAACCTAGTTCGACCGTTTTGATTATCTTTTTTATTTATGACATTAATAAGATTCTGACTTTTGACAAATGTCATCATTGCCGCACATTTTCAAACAAATTGTCAAAAGCACTACCAGTATGTTTCTTTTTGTGGTCGATTATTGGAAATAAAATAACTTTAGTTTGATAATTTATTTTTTGTTCTAATTAAAAAAATATTACCGTTAAAACATTTCTGAGAAGTAGCCCTACGTGGGATTTTAGGGTTTGTCCAATGGCTAAGGTCACCCTGTATGTATATTTCAGAACTGTAAACGTTCATTCAATTATTAATTTAACAATCGAAGCCACGGTAATATGTATACCTATATTATTGAAAACTAAACAATAACAGCTGAAAGGAACCCTGAAATAACCATTACTAAGTAGGTATTCTGCGTCGAATTTCGAGCTGAAATAATTTGTATGTCTTTTTCCTCATGTTATCGCGGCATTTTGCCACGGGTCATGGAAGCCTGGGGTCCGCTTGACAACTAATCCCTAATATTATAATTTATATAATTTCCTAAAAGTTGATATCCAAAGGTTATCTCGAAGAGATCTCTCTCAAAGACTGCATGTTGTTTACCTACTACTCGTAATCATATTTGACATATTGTATTCTGTATTTATTGTTATGTATGATGAGAAGTCCCTATGACAGCTCAAAAATGCTACGAGAATTCCGGGCTCAGAGGGGCTACTGCGAAAACCGAAATTCGCAAATTTCGGGGATCTTTCTCTTTTACTCCAATAAAAGCGTAATGAGAGTGATAGAGAAAAATGACCGCAATTTGCGAACTTCGATGTTCGCGGTTATAGGCCTGGGGACCGATTTTTGAATTTCGACCACTCGATTTCGTGTATTTCAAAAAATAATATCTCCACTACTAGGCATTTAAATTCTACTAATAGAATTGAAATCGAGTGGTCAATACCAATAGATCCCAAATTTCGATCGTTCGTATTTCTAAAATTAGCATTTCGCCGTTTTCCACCGATTTTCGAGTGACGAAATCAAGCGATCGAAATTCAAAAATCGGCCCCCTGGTCGTAACATAAGTTTTTTGCTGTACAGCATGGCGAAACACATAGCTGACAGTGGCGCCAATAACGTCTACTGTCTCCTGCTGCCGGAGTACACTGGTAAAGAGAACGACTCTGAGCACGGCGGAATGTTGCTGGTCGACGGGAAGCTGATTGCTCTTTATTTGCAGGTATTTTATTCGTAAAATGTATTTAAGGGTGTTGTAAACGACTATTTCTTCATATAAAAGTATCTCCGTTCCAACTGGATAATAACTTTATGATAAATTCCATTTGGATAGATATTTGGTTACATTCTAGGTTGTATCTATGATTCTACAGTAAATACGCAATATGTTCACAAAAAATTGTTATACACGGTGTAACATGAGTAAACCGAATAATTTTAACAGCGTATTCCTGATCATATTTAGAGACAAAAATGTCCTATAAACTTGTTTGATATTCGCCTAGTTTCAGAGATATTATTAATTAAAAAATAAATAAGTTTTTATTGTTACATGGTGTAAAAGGCCTTTTTGATGGTGATGTTGCTGCTTAAGGGACGTAGTCTAAATATCCTTATTGATAGATGTCAAAAAGTGACAAGTAACACTTTGCAAAAAGTAGGTTCTACGAAAAAAAAATGTAAAAATCAATTTTAAGTGACAAGTTTACCAATAACATTTATTGTTTATGTACAAATACATTCAAAAAATTTAAAAAAACGAAACAAAAAAAATTTTTTTTTTGGCGATATTGACCTAAACTCATATTACATTGTTTACTTCTTTTGACCTCAGAAATGCGTGGTTAAAATTATTCGGTTTCCTCATGTTACACCGTGTATAAATCAACTCGCAGATTACATTCGTAATATTTTTTTACATCACAGAAAAAAATACTATCATCGTCTCGTGATAATCTAAATGTGATAATGTTATTTCGTTTTAGCCTCCGGAGCCAATTTCATTATTTATCCATCATGTTCAAAGAATAGAATTACCTAATTTACCTATAGAATATCTTATATCAATTGTTTGTCCATTTATAAACAAATTCTGGTAAAGGTAAAAGAAAGCAGGATTTAAAAAAAAAATGTTTAACCACGTCTTAACTTTAAGTGTTATTGATGGCTGAACTGAAATTCGTATTTTATCATGATAAAGTTGAATTTGGTAACATTGGAATGGAATAATACTCTATTTAAATTTTTAAACCCAAATGTACGCACAAGAAAGGTAGACTTAGAAAACAACATCCTTAATTTTGTAAATTAATAGTTTATAATGGAGCATTTTAATTAAATAATTCTTAGATTATAACAGGCACCATTAACTATCAGTAGCCAGGGCTGACTAAAATAACTTCTTATCTACCGCTTCAGTTAACCGGTAGACCTATAGAATAGTTTCATTTTAATCGATTATCCTGGCTAGGGCATGCTCCCGGGAATTCCCGGTTCTTATATTCCCGGGAATTCCCGGGAATTTTATGGTGTTTTAAGAACCGGTACTGAAGACTCGGTACCGGTACTTCCCGGTTCTCATCATATGACTATATTAATGGAATAAATATTCCCATTTCAATAGTAGTAATGTTTTAGTACTTTAGCTCGGGACATTATATAACATTTAATAATGGTGCTATGAAACGGGGGACCCAAATAACCCGACAAACTAACCTAGTAAAGTAGGCATTCGTGCAGGCAGGCCGTGCCGTCATATAGTGCTGAGTGCATGGACTACGCTACGGCCGTGTGGCTCGGCTCAGGCGGAGGCAATGTGTGCCGGTTAATTTCGTAAATTAGGTTGGAACGCCAATTAAGTGTTTGTTTATAATAAAATAAGTCATTTATTAATTCTTATGCAATAATTTTTATGAAAATAAGTTATTCATAAAGATTGTACGCTAACAAAAACAATTTCTTAAAAGTAATCAAAAGATGCCTTGAGAACCGGGAAGAACCGGGAATCCCGGTTCCGGCCACACCCAGAACCGGGAAATGAAATTCTTGGTACCGGGACCGGTACTGCATGCCCTAATCCTGGCTCACCGCCCAGCCAAAGTCGGTAGCCTGCAATTATCTCAGGGCCCGATTCGGATTTTGAAATAGACATCTATTAGGTATCTTTTAGACATCACCAAGATACGATAACGATATGTTTAAGATCTAACCTGTCAAATTTGACATTTGCGCGATTCTGGACTCTTGAACGATTTTCTCAGGATATGGCTTCCAATTCACATCTAATAGATATCTTAATACTCTATCTAACGTAAAAGTGACATTGGTTGCCCGAATTGCGCTGCAAAAGAGAACTAGTTGATATCTAAACTATAACATATCTAGAATGGATCTAGCACGTGTCGTATCTTGTGAATATCTTGAAGTTCGAATACGGCAGTCAGTCAGCAATTATCTTCAAATTAAATCCGTTCCATGCTCCGTCAGCACTTAACTATCATTCGCTTAAATTGGCTGACGCTGACTTTTGGCTGCACAAAGGGTTAATGGCAAAAAGGCATATAAATGATTGCTTCAATTTGTGATTGTATTGTGTATTGGGACATAATTGGAACAAACACCGTGTTTTTCTTTAAGCTGTATCTTTTACTGAGGTGTGCCAATAGAGTACGAGTATTCTATTTGTGTATGTCGGCGGCCGATCGTAAAATCAGGCACATCGTGAAATTCCTAGGCATATCGTGAAACGTGAAAATCTTTGACTCGTCCCCTGAGTCGACGGAGCCCCGCTACGCCGGGCTCCTATTTCTGGACAGTTTGCCCTTCGGGCATCTGAAGCAACCTAACGAACCTATCCTACCTATATATTGGATTAATGTGACAGTCGTTAAAACATTACACAGGAACATTATGATCTGCCTGATCTTACGATCGGCCGCCGACATCTACATATTCAACTCCCATAGGATATAGTTTCGGCCCAAAGTGACAAGGAATTTAAAAACAAATTAGACAAGTACTAACTATGCATATTCCACTCAACAATGAAAACTTTTTTAAGATAACACTGATACAGGTATTATCACTTATTGCAACTGTCGGCCTGCCTTACAAATGTATATACCTATTTAAAAATAAATACCTATTAAAGATAAAGATAGAGATAAAAAATAGTTTATTCAAGTAGGCATATTACAATGCGCTTATGAACGTCAAATAAACCTTTACCGGCTCCAACCGTACACCTCTGCCCCGAGAAGATTTAAATCCCCCCTCAATTGGAGGAGGGTATCCCAATATGGGACCGGCAACAAACTCGGCGGGACACATCTTTTCAAAACATTATTACATCTTATAATTAACATGCATTACGAGTAATTAAGAAAAATACAATTTAAATTACTATAGAATTCATGCAATTATACTCAGTGAGTACATAACTTTATAGAATTTGATATAAAAAATAAACATATATGTACATGAAATCACAAAAAATCACAATTCCCTTGGTCATGGCATCACGCGTGAACGGCTGAACTAATTTCGCTGATTCTTTTTGTGTTGTGTTTGTTATTGTAAGGAGAAGGTTCTTATGAAAGAAAAAAATGAAAAAGTACAAAAAATATGGATAAATATAGGTAGGTGACCGAAGTTCGCCGGGTCATCTAGTAATCAATGTATCAATAAATTATTTTGAAAAATCATATTTTGAGTACAGCCTATAATTACTGGCTGCTTTTTTGGCGATCAATAGTTATGTATGTATGTATGTATGTATGTATGTATAAACTCTTTATTGTACAAAACAAAAAACACAAATTTATGGCACAGGATAAGCAGTACAAAGGCGAACTTATATCCCTTAATCCCTTTAAGGGATTTCTTCCAGTTAACCTAGTTATTTGATTAATTGTGAATCATTTTAGGAAGAACGTCGTTCCTGGGGCCTCCAGTCAGCGCAGTACACGGGCGTGTGGCGGCTGCTCCCCTGGATAACAGAGATAGCTCACGAACCTGACTTCGAGGATATCACTTTGGAAGTATAAACATTTTTTTTTTGTAAAATAGCAGGCCCTGTTTTAGAATTTTTAAATCACGATTATTTACACTAGACAAAACTACAAACGTAATTTTAGTCTCTCTGAATTCTTAGAGGTAGGATCGGTCGTTTATATTTATTAATATTTTAGTGTCCCGCTCAGAAATTGGCAATACTAGACAATTTTGGCGGTTGACGTCCATGTTATGGTGTTATAAAATATATTCTCTATATAATTAACTCACCAAATGAGCCTAAGAAACGTGAATTTATTTTCTATGTAAAAGGAAAAGGACCTACTTACCTGTTTTAATCGTTGACTTTGGTAACACCGAACTATGCAAAAGAGAAAATTCTTCGTGTCTTAACATAATGCTGCAGTGCTACAAACAATCACCATTTAATAGTACGAATGTTATTTAATGGGTATCGTCTTGGGTCGTCCCATTCGTTTTTCGTCAAGTTCTTAAATTAGTCCTATACTGCTTTCGTCACTCATACTACATTCGTCACAATCGTCGGTAGCTTTCAATGGAAAATGAGTGACGTAAGCAGAATAGGACTAATTTAAGAACTTGACGAAAAACGAATGGGACGACTTAAGACGATACTATTTAATGAGTTTAATGACCAATGATTTGTCCCAGCCAATTTCTGATTTGCATAGAGGCCTCCGCTATACAATAGCGGTGTTAAAGCTTAAATATAAAAGTTGATATGGATCCAGAGATACAGCAACTTTTATAAATAAATTACCTGGAATTTTCAAGCACGGCTTCATTTTATGTGATAATTTAGACGAAAAGAAGACATGGTGGTCGGTAATGGAGTTTGCGAAGTAATAATAAATTATTTACGCTCGGTTTTGGAATAATTGGATTCAGCGGAAAATTCAAAGTTGGTAAGTAGTCACTCAGCGTATGAGAGTTTCGACGTTTACGTAATTTTTAAATTTTTGTGTTATTTATTTATACGTTTTTCTTTTTAAATGCTTCTCTTTGTTTTACATAATTCTTTTATTTGAGTGAGGGATTGGTCTAAATTTTGTAAAAATAATAATTATGTAAGTATTAAAGTTCTACACGTTTCTTAGCTGCGTATTCATTTTTGTAATTTTTCTACAGTCAGAATTAAAAAAATAATTGCAGTCAAAGTGGTCAAATGTCGTCATCATCATCATAATTTAAGAGCTTTGCTCTTGTCGGTGGAGTAATCGCCACTCATTTCTTCCTTGTGCCAGTCTTTTAATTTCCTCATAGGACGCATTATTTTTTTATTTGCCTGAGTTAAGTACGTAATTCTAGGTCTCCATCCTTCTCTTGTTTTTTCAATCCTGCCTTCCAGGATGTTTAGGGTCAAATGTAACGGAACATAACCTTTTTCTTGTGGTAATTACGCTAAGTACTTTATTTTTAAAAAACACTAAAACTGCTAGATTTACACTTAGTAATAAGGAGGCTATTATTTTATTAGCAGTGTAATTATATCTAGTATTTTCTTACCGTAAAATATTCGTCTTAAGTTGTAAAGTTACAAAACACAACAGATCATTAACATTGATGAAAGCGACCAATAATAAAGTTATATATTCAGCTAAATTTAGATAAGATTTTAAGCAGATTAAGTCCTTATCCCAGATCAGGGCACAACAAAAGGGTGTAAAAGAAAAATACTAAATAGAAATTTAGAGAGACTTTATTTACTATGAACTAGGAAGTATAATTCAGTGTCTTAATCGCATAATTATGATCATTGATCATACATCAATAGAACTTTGCCCATTGCCTTGATTACTATATTGTACAGATGTAGGTAGTACATAATCATAATCGTATTTTCTCGGAAAAGTTCGTATTTGTCTTGCTACTTCAGTCAACGTCAGTACTTTTTATACAGAAACTGACTGAAATAGGAAGACACGTTCGTACGAAAATAAGATGGAAAATAATTATTATATCTGTATGAACGCATATATGCGTTATTGTTTACTGTATAAAATATGAAGGCACAGAGGGAGCTGAATAAGATACACGTATACCTAGCGAAAATTCACAAGAAGGTTACCGGTAGTAAATGCGTTAATTAACCGCTTTGTAAGACGAGCCTCTAGGCTTAACATTTCACCATTCACAAAGCATTTTATTTACAAAGAATACATAATGGAACAATATATTATAAATAACACTCAATTGTGAGAGCATCTTTTCACTGTATTTCTCGGTGAGTAAATTATAGTAGTGGACCCTATAATGGACGTGGAACCAGTAATGGGTCAAAAAAACATAATTCCTCTAAAATAAGTATCTAAAAGTAGTTTATAAACACTGGCTGTATATTATCATAAATAAGAGTCCTAGAGCTGTTTTATTTTGAAGTTTTATTAAATTTGGTTGTTTTTTAAGAAATTGGCGTCAACCTAAAAGTTGTCCTGTCACTGAAAAAAAATACCACTACGAATTCTTAACAACTTCGCTAAGAGAGGTGAGTTAATTTATAAAATTTTAATTAATTAATACTTGATGAAAACTAGAATGTGTTTTGTTAATTGCATTTACCATGAGATAAGGTATAACAACACACTATGTTGTGACTCCACATATGTAAAAAAATTGTGGTATTTGGTAGATATTCCACCAATTCGCACGAAGCGCTTTGCTTCTACTTTCCTTATGCGCACTGCCAAGGAATGGAATTCCTTGCCGGCGTCTATATTTCCGTGTTCTTATAACCCGGCAACCTTCAAATCAAGAGTGAACAGGCACCTTCTGGGCGAGCTCGCTCCATCGTAGGCCACGTCTACGCCTCGGCTAGTCTGTGGCCATGAGTAAGTCCATTCATAATAAAATAAAAAAAACCATTATAGGAGCTGTAAAACTGCGTACGTATGATGGGACAAATGACAGAATGATGCTTGCTATGCCATAATTTCATGTTTAAACAATACAGAAATAAAATGTAGTTAAGAAATATGTCAATCAGGAGGTATTCTCGGACTTCGGATAAATTAATATCGTTTTCCCAAACTTTTATTTAACTTGCCCTGTTAGTTAGTGTGGGTCCAATCTTGGTAGCTGAATTTGAGCCACTTTTCGATTTCCGATTCAGTTGAAATTTTGTGTAAGTACGTAATTAAGTATGCAAATCGGATGATAATGCAATATTATGATAACATGGACCTGATCTAATGATGGAGACAGGAGGTGGCCATGGGAACTTTATCGCATTAAACCCTAACTAATTGTGTTAGGGTATATTAGAATTGTCTCGATGGATCTAATACAATAATAATTGGCTGTGGAAAGAAAAATACATTCAGCGATAAAAGCTTATACCAAAAATTGTTTTATTTTGCCGTAATTTATTCCCCATTTCAATATTTTATACTGATAGAGCAATGTCCATTATACCCCTATACCATTACTGGATCCACGTCCATTACCGGGGGCCCATTACTGGAACTTTAGTGTCCATGACTGCAGTATCTTTTATACAACACGCCTAAAACATGAAAGACGGATAGGACTTTCATCTTTTAACACGCTAAGCGGTAGACCATTTACATGTATAAGGGAAATATCATAAATACTCCAAATTTCCTCTTAAATGTCCCATGACTGGTGCTGTTACTATAATACTTGTATGGTAAATTGAACGCTAACAGCAGAGCAAAATTGCTGGTCATTCATATAAGGTACCTGCACCAGAGAAGGCATATCGTTATTTTTATTTTTTATTGTTTCTTTTGTTTAATATGACCTTGCAGTTTTGTCTATGGTACTAGCGAACATAAACGCAAAATTAGAACACATGCACACTTAATATCTAACACTTTAACTGCCGTAGACTGTTATATAAGACATACAAAATCGGGCTCAATTTACCGCGGTCTGATAAATAAGACAAAATTTCGTACCGCCGGCGACACGAGCACGCTCGATGAAAAGTTGTATGGCGGTTAAAGGTTAAAAGTGTGAAATTATGAATGTAGGCAAGCTTAACGACCGGGCCAACTTTGGCAAAGCCTATTACCTTATTGCATAAAATAGCTATTTCAATAAACCGAATTGTGGTTGTAATCTAAATTTGTAATTCCGAATGGGACTTAAATGCATAGTTTTACAGCGACTGATTTACATTACAAAGAATTACGTA
The DNA here is from genome assembly GCF_963556715.1 of Cydia fagiglandana. Lineage (NCBI taxonomy): Eukaryota > Metazoa > Arthropoda > Insecta > Lepidoptera > Tortricidae > Cydia > Cydia fagiglandana. The sequence goes on from NC_085938.1 coordinate 15,909,368, forward strand.
AATGAATTTTAACCTTTTAACCGCCATAGTCTCATATTTCTCCGCAGTCTGATAAATAAGACAAAATATCGTGTAAGGAAATATGTCCCAATGTGGACCTTAACCCATTAATAATTTAACTTACATTATCCCCCTTATGAGCCTGATCTAGTTAAATTATGTTTTATCCTTTTCTTACAAATACATAAGTAAAAATGACAGATAAAGACAAACGATTATGAGTTATTGAGATTTGTAGCGCGTTTATGAATAAGGGGGTTTTTTATTTAATCGTATGGCAAGATTCGAGTAGCTTAAAGTATTAGGAAGTAATAAAGAATTAAAGAACTATATCCAATGTCTTGGCCTATAGGGCTGCGTCTTCACTAGGAGCGAGCAAGTCTTCATGGTTGCCAATAAACTTTCTCTTAGGGCAGTCGACTATTATGTGCTGGATAGTCTGCTTTGGAGCTCCGCAGTCACACTCTGGCGAGTCTCGCCACCCGCACTTGAACATAAAATCGGCACAGCGTCCATGTTCAGTTCGAAGTCGGTTGATCTGGCACCATTCCTTTCTGGGAGCCGAAAAACATCCTGGCATTTTTGTAGGGTCGAAGTTCGAGAGGGACTGCCTAGGCGGAATAAGGGGGTAAATCTGTATTGTAGACCTATAAAGGAATTGTTCAAAATTATGTTAAGTATCTTAAATTAAGGCTTGATGCAGTTTGAAAAATAAATGTCTATAATATCTTGTTTCAAATAGGTAGCTAACGAGTCCCGTAGCAAATTTAAATCCGTATTTACAGTAGGTTGCAAACATAAACCTCTCTGTAGTTTTGTAATATTTTCCATGCACGTCTTTTCATTTCGTAACAAAATAGATTTCCTTTGAGTAATTTTATTCGGTTGCAACGTTCCGTGGAGACTCGGTCGTTCTGCTCACGGCGTTGACGTCTTTACTCGTGTTTCAACCCCTATATTGTGTATACTAGGTAGTATACTTACATATTGCTCGTAAAATAATGAACTTACGAGATTGAAGCTTGTTGGTTTTACGTAAGGTTTTTTGGTATTTTTAACTTAGCAGGTAGAGTTACCTTGTGTACGAAGTGGTCCTGAGCTCGTGGCGATTATTTATTTTCATTTCTTTATTTTGTTGTCAAGTCATGTACATAGTAAATCCAGATGTTATATTTACAATAAAATACAAGTCAGACCATGAGGGTGCCATGTAAAGTTTGGGGTCATTTATAAATAACAATGATTAATATTACAAATAAAATTAAGGTAAAAAAGTTTTAAGTTAAACGGTTTTATTTTAATCAGAAACTGTACCAAAAAAACTGGTACTATTTTTGCACATCTCTAGGTTAAAATAAAACGACGAGTTTGGTTCGAATGAAAAAAAGTGACTGCTTTATTAGCTGAGAAGTTTCTTACAAGTTGCGCATATTTTGATATTTACAACACCCAACACACAATTTTTATTTAGTTACTAGCGCCATCTATGCGAACCACAGACTTGTTATTTTTCTTATGTTGGCTGCGGAAACATGCTAGAGCGTTAGTCACATCACTATTTTCCGGTTCCATGTCCATCAACTTAGCTTTAATGGCGTCCGTTGTGATTTCTATGCCGGCATGTTCTATGGCCATTATCATCGGCATATATTTATCACTCAAGCCCGCTAGCATGATAGAACCGATCCACTCGTCACTTATGTTGAAACCCGTTCCCGACAATTTTTGACCCGTCTCGACAATTTGAGTCACATAAGACGCCATTGATGTACAGTTCTCAAGTCGAATTGATATAAGATTCCTCAACAAGCTAATCTTTCTTGTAAAGCCCGAGTCATCAAATAGTTGCTTCAATTTTGTCCATAACTCATACGATGTCGTGACACTTTTTATATGAATGTAGATAGACGGATCTATTGTCAAAATCAATTTAGCTTTCGTTTTGCTATCTTCTGTTGCTGACGCCGCCGGCATTGTTTCATCCGGCTTTTTTATGCACTTAACCATGCCTTCCAGCACCAGAAAGTTCTCGACGGCAAAACACCACTCACTATAGTTCTCGCGACCTTTTAGTTTCGGTACGTTTACTAAATAACTTGAGCTAGCAGCCATGATTTTGAATAACGGTTTTCACGAATTACTATTTTCACACAGTTTTACTTCACTTTTTAGTCCAATCGTAAAACACACAAGTACTTTAGTCCATCACACAAAACCTTGCTGATAATTCTGACTATTAACTTGTAAAATAGTAATTTTAAGTGGCTGGGCCCATAACCTAAAATAAAACGACGAGTTTGGTTCGAATGAAAAAAAGTGACTGCTTTATTAGCTGAGAAGTTTCTTACAAGTTGCGCATATTTTGATATTTACAACATAGGTTAGTCTTTGGTAATTGTGTAGTTTATTTCTATACTGCGTTCTAGATTTTTCCCTTTCTTGTTTTACTGTGAATAAATATGGATGTTACCGAACAAAAAGAGCAGCCTGTAATATGTAAATACAAGGCAAGACAAGGCAATAAGCTCAGATGTTGGTTTTCGTTTCATGTATTTTGTAAGCTTATATTTTAAATGTAATGTCATACAAGTATTGCTTGTTTCTGTTTTGATTGGCCTTTGACTCGTATAATTAGGCATCTGACGCGCACAAATAAGTGTGACTATTTACACCAATACCAAATCACACACACATACAAATATATATATATATAAATATAATGTGTACTTCAAATGGCAAATGGACCAATCAAATTTCAATGAAAGTCATGGCCAGTAATTATTTACTGAGCAGTATGTGAGCCACCTACGCAGGAACGTGTAACCGATGAAATTTCATTGGCATTTATCGTGCATAATATCTGGAGGTCTAGAATGCCTAAATGGGATCTTTATTGCTCGATTACACCTTTGGGGGTAAATTTAATCTAGATGACGTCTACCCAGAATTCCGTACAGTGAAACGTTGGGGTGATAAGGTCTAAGATTTCAAAAAACACACTGGCTAAATAAGTTTATCGGACATTGCGCTGCCCGAAAAACTGGGTTTAGCATATAACATAATATAACTCTTTACCTAATTACCTGTCCTGTTAAAAATAGCAATGGTATTTTCACTAACGTGGTCGTATTTTTAAACACGAGTATGTAAATAAAATTCAGGGATGTGCTTTAATAAATCCCACAATATTTCTCTTATCGAAGAGAAACATGAACATCATGACATGAATCGTCATGTGTTAATGAGCTCCTGGCAATGCAATTAAATGCATGTTGTATTTGTAACTGTACTTATCGTTGCGCTCAAACCACGGCGCTGACAACAAGGAAAAAAAACTGCATTCGTTGAAGTCAAAAAAAATATCTTCACTTTAAGTTAGTCAGATGTCCTTTGGATACTTGCAGACTTTTTAAGGATTTTATATCTTTCTCACGACTACTACAGTTAACTACGTATGATTAATTAGTTATGAAATAACTGTAAGTTAATTATTTTTTAATATCACCATACATTAAACTGAAAGTACAATGAACAATGATGTTATGGCGTACGCTGTCAAATTAACCTTTAATCCTTTGAACTAAGGTGTATATTGCCGGCTCGTATCACTATAATGTATTCATTGGCGGGTGCGTGACATTTTAGAATCTGGCAAATGGCGGGAAAAGGTTAATTAATCGCTGCCGTCACTCATGTTTCACAAAAATAAACATCATAAACATTAATTACTGAAAGGGCTTATAATTGCCATAATACCATAAAGCCAGGGTGATATAAGTGACCCTGGAGATCGTAAGCATGGCAACGAGTGACGAGAAAACTTGATTCAACGATTTAACCTTTTAACCGCCATATAATTTTTCATCGACTGAGCTCGTGTCGTCGGCGATACGTAGTTACATGAAATGAGCCCGATTTTGTATGTCTTATATATCAGCAGGTTGGTATTTGGTAACTCCAGAGAAAATTATTGGTGAGTTTCCAACAGGCTATAAGATGCGCCGCGTTGATCTTAAGAAACAACTGTGTACCTACTTAAATAAAGCCACAGACTTCTTAATTTGTAATCGAAACTTTCTAAATTGAAATTGAGTGCGCCTTGCAAATATTTACCCAGTTTCTTTGTTCACAAAGCTAAAGCAATAAATTTAGAAGTTTTCAAGCTAATCAATATTTTCGGGTGAATAATAAGGAAGAGCGGTGTCTCCCAACACGAGCATTTATTTTGCTTACAGGGAGGCTCCATCCCTTTGATAATTTGTACGTGTTTTTATTGAATAAAGAATTTTGAATTTTTTGAAAAAAAAAACATGTTTGCGGATAACAATAGGCACGTGCAAAATAAAAGTGAGAGAAATCTTTCATAAATATCATAGTCCTTGTTCGATTGGCATAGGATTGAATTTCGTCTGGCTTGTGTGAAAGATTTACTGATTTAGTTAAATTATGTTTTATCCCTTTCTTACATAAGTCAAAATGACAGATAAAGACAAACGAACATACTATTCATAGCTAATTCAGGCATGTAACGCGTTTATTAATTAAACCCACAGACAAAACATCCTCCAGACTGAGCATAGTCGCGCTACCCCCTCTGCCACGCATACGGTAATTTTACTCCATGTTCGAGTCGAAAGTGTCTTTGTGTGACGTCCGTGTCTTTGAACGGACCAATCACGGCACGGGACTTCGCTCACCTCGTCCCGCGCACCCCCGCATTTTTGGCATCGGTTGCATGAAACAATTGCTCTAAACTCGGTCTAGAGGATTCCTAGTCTATGATTAAACCTGTCGTTTAAAAGTGGTTAACGGTACGGTACTGGCTTAAGGAGCCATTTGAAGCTAGATTTTGTTTACTTTTTTAAATACCTAAAAGAGTATTAAGTACCTACTCCGTTGAAATTCCATGACATTTTCATCTGTGGCTTTCCTTGAGATTAACTTTTATATTTAAACAGTTACCTACATTTTTATTCAAAAGATTTCATTCTAAAGGCCGGATAAGAGAACTGTGCCATCTACCTTGGAGACGTATTCTGATTTAGAATTACGATTATGATATTTAGTGTACCGTAATACTCGCATTTATTTGATAGCGAGCGAGCGCGAGAGGGAAGCAAACAGATTTAATATCAAATCAGAGTCATATTTTTAAAGTTATTAAGTAAAATAAGTGTTCCGTAAACAAAGTTTTGTACGGAACACTAAAAATCAAGATTTAAAATCAAAATCCGATCCAGATTTCCACTAAATTGCTGGATTAACCAGTATAAGGCCACGGTCTGGACGCTAGCGGGCAGAAAAGCGGTAGTAGGTAGGTATAATATAATCGAACTAACTGATTAGTGACCCACCATAGAACGTTTTCACAGTAAGTATCATAATAAATCAATGTACCTAATGCCCATGACGTAGTAGGTAGGTACAGTTAGCCAAAAAAGTGGTTTGCCTCTTTTCGACTCTATCATCTGATTGATAGAGTCGGAAAGTGGTAGACCACTTTCTTGGCTGACCGTATAAAGCTGAAAAAGTTTCAGTGGGTTTGGATCATCAAGCTGTTCGATAGTACTCATCTAGATTTGAGTGGTTAAAAATATGGGGCCCCGCCCCGATTGTGGTCCGCTAGCATCCATAACTCGGCCCACAAGCACTCTCTCTGGCTATTAATATAGTAAATCCTCTTAAGGAGGCAGGTATTCTGACGGGACGCGGGAAATCGTATTAAGGCCATTTCCATTTAACTGTTATTTAATTAACGACCGGTTAGCAGTCGTCACAAAACTGACGGCCAATGTTAAATCCAATACATTTTGTCAGGAATGTGACGGGTTAACAGTACTGAAACACGACTTAAGCTTTAAAGTACAAAAATGAAATTGCCCGTAAACGTGATCGTATTACGCGGGTTCTACTGTAGTTGGGGGTTTTCAGAAAAAATGACACCATTTAATTTTTTTTTGAAAACTCATCAACTTTTGCGTTATTTAGACTCAGAATGACGAGGACTATTGAATGAGACAAATAAAAAAAGATTCCCCAGTGTTTCATACAGGGTGTCAGTTTTGTAACGGTCCATACAAAACGTATGTGAAAATGCGTTACAGAAATGATTTTTTTTTACACATGTTTTTTTCTTTTAAAGTGATAATCCTAATAACCCAAACGTTGATGGATTTAAAAAAAAAGGATATGGTCCAGTCAACTGTAAAAATATAGGTTTAGCCAACTTATTCATAAATATGTCCCATAGTTCTTACTTCGCTGACATAAGCGCTATGGGACATATTTTTGAGATGATCTGTGCACCCATATTTTAACATTTGACTATACACTTTTAAGTGAAAATGCCCAGTTATAATACTGAATCTCGGGTCACATTACAATGTTTTCTTAATAAGTCACGTGACTCACGTGTGAACACACGGGTCACGGGCGGTCACCGGTCAATCATCGAAATATTTATTGTCCATAACGTTGTTGATCCACGCGACGTACCCGGCAGTGCGCGTGTAGATGCCGTACTTGCCCCGTTTGCCGCAGCCGTCGCCGAAGCTTGTGATCCCCTGGAACACGAAATTACCCATAAATAAAGGGTCAGCCAAAGGACATGGATATAACAGTGCTTTGATTAAAAGGTCGCGTATATTGGAATGCGCAGGTCAAACTCAGGCCTGTGGGTCTCATTTATTATTAATTCGATATTTCAGATAAATATTATGTATAGAATTGTTAGTTTGGCTTATGGCTACGTTAGTTACTTAATTATTACATTATTTATTTGTATTTAACTCGACGTAAAATTTCAGGAAGGTACAATAGGGTGGATTGTACTGTCATCTATGGCCTAGAGTATACTGTTGTGACTGCCCCGCATCCGGCAAAACACAGGCTGTAATCGTCACCTTAGAAAGTTAGGTACGACAAGATCTTACACTAGCCCTGAGCCTGGCATTTAGTTCGGCACAATGACTCCGCATTCAATATCCTACCATGGAAAATGGATGTAGACATACTATTGGTAATTGGAGCCTGATAGCATTTTGAAAAAGATCGTTTGTTGATATAGCAGAAACATAACAATCACCACTTACTTAGCTGCTCGAACAAACAATGCGGGCTGAGTACAATTCAGTTCATTTAGTAAATATGTATATTTGGAAAGTTGGTGGACATAAAGATACCTTAATTGTCTTCGTGGTCTCGGGGTTTTCGCTCCATTACAAACTAAATGTGGTATAGATTTACTTGTTTTAAACTAAATAGGTATAATTATTTAATGTTATTCTTATTTGTCGTTTATTTAAAAAATCTTAAGCTGTAATCAAATTTTGACCTCATTTACATTAAATCGAATCAATTTGTTTTAATTTTTAATTACATGTATGACAACAGCGCCGTTTCCCATTCATTCTACTTTTTAAACTAACGCTGATTTTGTAACTGAAATGTCAGGGATTACACAAGTAATCGACACGATAGGTATAGGTATTATTTACTGTTTCTGACATTGAAATAAATCCTTGAAAATGATTAAAGGAGCTGTCTGTTATAAGTTACCAAGTTAAGTGTTAGTGTTAAGTTACCGACTTCGCTGGTGACCGAAGAGCTGGCAGCTTTCTCGCACAACGTATTAGCATCGCAATACAGCGGAGAAATAGAAATCTGTCAGCGTCCTCGGCATCATGCCAAAGGGGCCCAATTTCTTAGATATATTTTGATTTTATTTAGTATTCGTTTTTAGTTTTATTTTATTGATAAGTTTTTTTTATGTACATACCTGAAATAGAAAATTATACTTGAAAAGTCACCTAAAAATATATTAATTGGTGAAAATTAAATTAAGTATAATGGTTAGTGTTGGTGGTTTCAATTTATTATGCCGCACGCTACTTACTAATGTAGACAACCATTTCTGATTTGAAAATCACTTAAGGTTTTGATGCAGCTTCACGGTTGTGACTTTTTACTTTTTTTTACTTTTGTTTATTATACATATACATGGAAAACCGTAATTCAGGTTAATGTTTTTCAAGCATTCTAATTTTTTATCTCAAATATCGGTCACATGGTTAATAAAAGCGAAAGCTGTCTTTTTTATTTCCGAATTTCCTTGACGCCATTTATATATCACCCTGTAAAGCGTTCTTACCGGAATTAAAACTTGGGCACTTCGTTGGCAGCGTCACAAGTTTCAGATTGACAAACACCCTGTTTTCGCATTTCCTTTTAACAATCTCCGTAAATTTTAACCGTAACGTGACGAGTTAAGGATGATCACGATCAGATATCTCGGATGTTTAATGGCTCCTCTACACGATGGGCCAACGCCGGCCACTCCAAGGGACGCAGCCATGCGGTAGAATGAGATGGCAATATCACTTGCTCCCTCTAATGCATAAATACGATATTTCATATTGTTAAAAGAAGTCAAAAATCTTTAGTCGGTACAAAATTCAACTTTTATTACATCAAGGTGAGATGTGTCTTTTATATTTTGATATCAAGGAAAAAATCTCGCTACTCCACTCTGAACACAAGAAGAAATAAGAAGGAAAACGGATATGGAAATGTAAAAAATCTCTTACGGTAAAGTTCGAGTCACGGCCAAGATAATGGATTTTCCCATTTTTCCTTTAGTACAAATTTAGCACTTAAAGGTTACACGTTAGAAAATATTTGTTCAGCTAGTGCTTATGTGGCAGAGTTACTGGCGTTACCCGCTAAGGTAGTTTCGCGGCTAAGCCGAGGAATTATGGCCAAACTTATTTTCCGTCGCCCCGGTTTATCTTGAAAGCACCGGATGCATTTATTACTCTTTAAATAACGGTTAACCGTACTAGTGTGTTAATAAAGCTTAGAAAAAAAATTAAAAGTGGAAAAAATCACTGTCTCGGCGAGGCTCTCTTGTTACCGTTTGCAGAATTAATGCTTAATACAAAATTATTTTTTTCGTAGTTCTTTTTTATTTTTATTTACAATTTGTTGAACCATATAATTCAATAAGCAAATTGAATATATAGTAAGTAAGTAAGTAAGTAAATCTTTATTGCAAACCATGGTATTACATAGATGTTACAAATTATGTTAAGTTGCACATGGACCCCGGTGGGGTGTAGCAATTTTTCTTATAACTAGCTTACACATAATTATACAAACTAAACTTAACTACTTTCATAATGAAAGCACTAGGTAGGTACTTTTAATTTGTGAATCTAAACAATTAAAGGTTATTCTGTAGAAAATTAATTAATTGTCTTCCATAAACTCTTTAACAGTATAATAGGTTTTCTTTATCAAATGTGTCTTGAGTTTAGTTATGAATACGTTTTTGCTTTCTATGTTTTTCATATCGGAGGGTAATTTGTTGTAAATTTGTATGGCTTGGTAATATGGACCTTTTTTGTATATGTCTAGGACTGGTTCCGGAGAGACAATTTTATCTTGTCTACGTGCACTTTTGCTGAATTCAAATATATCGATATTGTTTCTGACGAAGGTAGCAATTTCCAGAATGTACAAAGAAGGTAGAGTCAATATGTTTAGGGTCAAAAAGTGTTGTTTGCAGTGCAGTGCAGTGCAAAAACTGTGGGATGTTTACTAGTATTCTAATGCATTTCTTTTGGAGAATGAATAAATCATTTGAGTCTGTACTATTTCCCCATAACAATAAGCCATAGCGAAGCCAGGCCTCAGCGTATGCGTGATAGACAGATAAAGCACATGCCATGTCTGTGTTGGATTTAAGTATGCTCAAGGCGAAGAGGAAAGAAGATAATTTTGAGCTTATTTTAGCAACGTGTCTTTTCCAGTTGAGATGTGAGTCTAATGTCAATCCTAATAGATTAAATTCTGTCACTTCTTCTATGTTCAGGTCTAGTGAGAGGGTTGTCAAATCTGTAGGTCGTTTTTGGTAAGGTCTAAATTGGATTATCTTGGTTTTGTTGGTATTTAGTAGTAAGTTGTGGTCCTGTAGCCATTCGGAGATATCATTGAAGGTTTTGTTTATATGAGAGTAGTCGCTGGAATTATTGTCATGGTTGAAAAGACAAGAGATATCGTCGGCGAATAAGATACACTTGTGATTGGATATTTTCGGGAGATCATTAATATATATTAAAAACAGGACACATCCTAGCACGCTACCCTGGGGGATTGAGTTGTTAATTGTTTTCCATTTGGATTGGTAATTTTGTATTTGTCCCGAGTCTGTGTGATGAAGTTCAATTTGTACATATTGTTGCCTATTTTCCAGGTATGATTGTAGCCAAGTGTGAGCATATCCGCGAATCCCAATATCATGTAATTTGTGTAGTAGGATGGAATGAGAAACCCTATCGTAGGCTTTGGACATGTCCAATAACAGGCCTATAGCGTACTTTTTGTTTTTTAGACATTCCAGGACAGCTTGGACGTAATTATACACGGCTAGGGTGGTTGAGCGTTTATGGCGGAAACCGAATTGATTCTCATGTAGTAAATTGTATTCTTCTAGGAACTCGTATATTTGGTCGGCCATGAGTTTTTCGTATATTTTTGATATTGTCGGTAGGAGAGCTATTGGTCTATAGTCCGTTGGGTCGTGTTGTTTACCTCCTTTCTTGCGAATAGGCTTGATAACGGCGATTTTTAACTTTTCAGGAAAGTAACATTTTTCAAAAGATTGATTGATTAATAGAGTGATGGGTCTTGTTAGTTCGTGTTTACAGTCTTTTATTAGAATTGGTGGAATTCCGTCGAATCCGCTGGTAAGCTTATTTGGTAGGTTTTGAATGGTTTTAAGTACTTCTGTTTCGGTGACAGGCTGTAGGAACATGGAGTTAACGGTGGGATCGGGACTCGGGCGGCCACGTGGGGATCGTGGGGCATCTGTCCCATTAATATCGTGTTGTTGTTGGCCTATGGACGCAAAATATTCATTGAAGATGTTGGCTATATTCTGGGGGCACTTTGTTTTAGTATCTTTATATTCTATCTCTATGTTTTTGTGTTGTTTGCTTGTGTTTTTCCCGGTAATTTGTTTGACAACTTGCCACATTGTTTTTGTTTTGTTGGTAGAATTATTCATATTTATAACGTAGTTCATTTTTTTGGATTTATTTATGCACTTGTAGAGAGTCTTAGAATAGATTTTGTAATGGTCTTTTAATACTTTGTTATTTGTTTGGTTTATTAAAATTTTTAACTGCCTTTTGTGGTAGCATGACTTTTTGAGACCTTTTGTTATCCAAGGTTTGCTTTTATTTTTTTTAACCTTAGAGTATTTTAAGGGCATGAATTTGTCAAGTAGTGTCTGTAAATGATAGTGGAAAATGTTGTAGTTAGCGTTAACCAGAATATTTTCCCATTCCATTGTCTCTAATGCCGCCTTAAATTTCGCAATGTTTTTCGGTTTAAGATTCCTTTTTAAAGTGTAGGTGTTTTTTTCGGAAAGATCATTTAGTTTGAACTTGTAAATAAGGCTTTTATGATCGGAGAGCCCTTGGTCTTCTACGTATACAATAAAGTTCTTGTAATTTGTGAATGTTAAGTCGATACATGTTGCTGTTGTATTTGTTTCTCTAGTTGGTACATCGATTATTTGATAAAGGTTAAGTTCGAGCATATTATTTGTCAGCTTTTGGTAGTGTGTTGAGTTTTTAAATTTATTAAGATTGAAATCGCCGGTTATAATAATATGCTTGTGACTTTTTGATTTTAACTTACATAATATTTTATCTAATGTTTCAAAAAATATATCTATACTACGGTCAGGTCTATACAATGTTATTAATAATATTTCAGGCAATATTTCTACACTACAACACTCTATAACGCCCTCTATAGACAGTTCCGCAATGTCAGGTCTCTCTTTGTATTGAATATCAGCAGCAAGCAGCATTGATGATTGATTTCTCTGAGCAGTATTGATGTGCCTCCTCCTTGATGATCGCTGCGACAATAACAAGCGGCGAGGGTGTATCCAGGTATGTTAATTAAGTTCTTGTGTTCCTCTTTAATCCAAGTCTCTGTAAGGCAAACAACTTGGTAGCGTTTCTCGATTAAAATACTTTCCACGATATGGGTTTTCGATTTCAAACTTTGAATGTTTTGTGTAAATATAAAAAAGTCATTTCCGAAAGGGATGATTACTAGCGTCGTTTACTTGTTTTCCTGGTATATCTTTGTGTTTTTGTGTGACCAATATAGATGTATTTTGGTTAATCAATTGCTTTGCTTGAGGGCTCTGACTATGTGTTGCATTCTTGTTGTTGCTTGGGCTCATATTCTTTACCATTTATATTTTGTTATAAATTTTATTCGCACAGCAGTGTAAGTATATTATATTTTGTTATAAATTTTATTCGCACAGTAGTGTAAGTGAAGCAAGTCCTTAGAAGGTTAAATATCATAGCCAAATAGGGATTATTAATTCCACTTTTGGCGACCTTATCGCAAGAATTGAGATAGGTACTAGTTTTAACAGTTTTGAATTATTCACGGTTAGTTTCACTAGACTTATGCAAATTGTAAATGCATCGAAATATCACGAGCTCGAAAACAATACAAAAGGTAATCACAGTCCATATCCCGGTCAATAGGGGAGGCCGAGGTGAGTTGTGACAGAGGAGAGTTGTGACATCGTTGATTTTATGGAATCTATTAACTAAAAACAAGGTCGCAATAGAGCGCGTTTGTTAGTTCAAGTTACGAGCTAACAAACGCACACTGTTGCGAGCACGCTAACAGTCATTAGATTCCAAAAAATCGACAATGTCACAACTCTACGTCAAAACTCACCTCGGTCTCTCAGCTATAAGTCTAGGTTACTAGTTTTTACAAAAGCGACTCGACTGTCATCTGACCCTTCAAACCCAATTCCAAAATTCATTGACCCAGTGTACGAAGTTACGAACCCGCGACCTCCATTTTAGAAGCAGCACGCTTTGGTATATAAATTTACATAGGCCTCATAGGTATCTGAAACTTTGTTAAACTTTCCCCTAATCTAATAAGCTTTGTAAGCTGTTTATGTGGAAGACAACATGTGAATTTCACCGTAGCCATTAGGAGTAATTTAAATATGTTAACTATTAAGCTAAAGCTAAGAAGGATGGTTTCATTTAAACATAAACAAAGGTTAAATATGCTACTGCTGCCAGTATCGAAGTAGTAATATATTCATAAGACTGCAATAATAAAGTATCAAAACGGGGCCAACAATTACATTTTTAATTAATTTTTGTCGGTTGGCATCGCAGCGACTTCTTCAATCAGAAATGTACTCGCAAAGCTTAAAGTATCGAGCTTGCCAAGCTGACGCTGGGATTTTTAATTTATTTTTAGGGTTCCGTACATCAAAAGGAAAAAATGGAACCCTTATAGGATCACTCGTGTGAGTCGTGCGTCTGTTTGTCTGTCCGTCTGTCACAGCCTATTTTCTTGGAAACTGCTAGACCAAATTAAGTTGAAATTTGGACAAACAAATGAATTTCAAACACTCACTTTATGGGTCACTTTTGGGGGGTTAATGAGAAAGTAAAAAAAAATGTTCTTCGAACTAAATCGTGTTACATATCGAATTAAAGAGCTCATTTTCTACCTAACCCTTATACACTATACCTAAGAACTTATGTAAAAAGTAATGAAATAATCGCATTTGTATTTGTATTTGTATTTGTATTTGTATTTTGAGAATTTCAAATATATTTTTTTATTTTTTTGGCAAATTTCTTAAATACGAGTAACTTGTATCCTGTTTATTTTTAAACTGATAGTGACTGAAGTTACTCGTATTTAAGAAATTTGCCAAAAAAATTATCATAACAACTTACGACAAATGTAATACACCACCATGCGTATTCTTAGGGCCGATAGAGACGGATTGCAATTTGTATGGGAAAAGCACGTCTGTATCGGCCCTTACTTGTTGACCTTATTCTGCTGACAATGGGCCCGATTCGGATTTTTAAATAGACATCTATTAGATATCTTTTAGACATCACCAAGATACGATAACGATATGTTTAAGATCTAACCTGTCAAATTTGACATTTGCGCGATTCTGGAGATACTTTTGAACGATTTCCACAGGATATGACTTAGAGATCCAATTCACATCTAATATGTACATATCTTACTCTGTCTAACGTAAAAGTGACATTGGTTGCCCGAATTGCGCTGCAAAAGAGAACTAGTTGATATCTAAACTATAACGTATCTAGAATGGATCTACTACGTGTCGTCTCTTGTGAATATCTTGAAGTTCGAATACGGCAGAATGTTATTACGCAAATCAATTATGGTGGAATTCAATGTAAACTACATTGAATTTGTTTGCCGTAATTTTTCTCCCCGCATAAAGCACGTCAAATGTCGTAGGATTTTGTTGTCATGGAAAAGCAATATTGCTATTTACCCAACTTATTACGTTTTCTTTCCGATATGGGTATTTTTTTTAGAAAATAAGTTTGCTGTTTGCAATAAATAATATATACCTATATATAAAAAGTTATTTTGTAAGGCATTGTAATATTTTAAGCTATCTGTAAAACATAAGTAAGTACTAAAATAACGAGAGCAAAAGCGCGCGGTGGTTGTAAATTTCGCAGACAATTTGGAAGATGGCCACAAAAACCCAGCGGTTTTTCTCCAAGACGTGATAATTATATTTCACGATGAGTATTTTGCTAAGATATTATCTTAAAATAAATTTCCTAACCGCTTTAAAAAGGTTATTTTCTGGATTTAAATGAGGTTTTATTTATAACTATATTATACAAGTAATAAGTGGTATGGGCACGTTACTGGCTTCACCCCGATAAAAGCGGAAATTAATTGCTGTTAAATTGGTAGCGGGAGCGGGGAAGTGGGGATTTTTGTCAATCATTATGCTATTAAAAACCTTTTGGTTATGAATATTTAATAGTGGCAAGGTTTCGCTGCGCCCCAATAATGTACAATTTTTGATTACTTCTACTACCAGTGACTACTAGGTATCAAAGAGTTATTTGTGGTAGAGAAAGATATAAAGTCTAAGAAACATTCGTAAGTATCCCTGCATAGCCCCGTATAATATATGGCTACGGCCTACGGCCGGCTACGGCCCGTAATTTGAGATACGGAACCCGATGCTTAGTGTTCCGTACCTCAAAAAAGGGATTCCTTATAGGGCTTATGGGGCATGTCTGTCCGTCTGCCAATTTGCTCCGAAACTACCTGTAGTTTCAAGAGTGTCGATCCTGACCGATTGAGTTGAAATTCGGTAGGTACACATAAATCACATAATATATGTCGGTGACCCGAAAATGGACTAGTAACGTTAATAAATTATGGCGGCTATTTCTTGGGGCAATTTTTTATCATTGTAAGGTAGAGCTTTTGATGGTACAGTCAGCATCAGATATACCTGAGCGGGTAAGGTGTCCAAGAAAACATATACACTTCAATCGTCACAAAAATAAGGACATTAAGTTGTCATTTTAGCATAGGCTTTCAGTTCGTCACATATATCTTAACTTCTGAGTTTTTCTTTAACACATACACCCTTATTTAATCACAATGACAATAACGGTTAGAAGCTCAGTGGTAACTAAGCACTCAAATTCAAGCTGCTGTCATTAATACCTACACGCACTGCCAATCACGTACGTCAGCAGCCAGGGTGCCACTAGTTGCTAAGCAGTTGTTATTTCAATGGTAACTAAGCATCAACATTTTATCTGTTTAACTTTAAAAAAAATACTGTAGCAGCTACGAATTTACACCTCCTTTCTTAAAGAAGTATTTTAAGTCAAGTGTCAAACTTAGACAATAAATAAGTAGGTTTTACGAGAATGATAGGTTTTTTATTTTAACTATCATAGGCGGCTGTTCTTCCAAATCGTAGAGCATATTATATGTTAATACAGTAGAGTCCGGTTATAACGACACTCAAAGGACCGCTGATATTACGTCGTACTAACCGGACGTCGTACAAAACGAGCCGCCAATTTTAATATATTTTTTAATCAAAATAATTACATCATTTTGTATTTATTAATACTTATGCGACTATAAAACATTTCTTTTAAAATATATATTTACGTTAATATTACGACACCTTGTCTTAAATGGAGAGACTTGTGTGTTTAGAAGAAGCCACTTTTCATCAAGGTACGCGTACTCACTGGTCATCCGCAAATTACTCGAATCCCGTAAAATAAAAAGTCGTAATTCTTGGGGATCTAATCAAGATGACGTTGTTTTATCACATAGTTCCTGTGGCCACCTCCTGTGTCCATCGACAGATCAGCTCGAAGGTACCTACCAAAATATTGCATTGTCACCCAACTTACATAATTATATCTTATTTATCTTATTTTTTTATTATGTGTGTGAAGTTTAAGCTCAGTGGAATAATGGGAATTGTTTTATTTAGTTTGCAAGATTACGAAAAGTCGCATGACTATCTATTTCATCTTGCTCCCTATATGCAAAAGGGGGAGGAGAGTTGGGTGCGCGGGACGGAGTAAGCTTCTTACCAACAATTTATTTGTAAAAACTACGTCGCTCGTCGTTGTAACCGGACTTGACGTACGGATTTTGAGTCAATTTCCGTCGTTAAAAGCGATCGGTCGTTATAAGCGGAGTCGTTATAAACGGTTGTGCTTTCATAGTAGCTTGTACTAAAACCAAACAAGTGCCTATACTTACGTCGCTATATGCGGTTGGTTGTTATATGCGGAGTCGTACTAACCGGACTCTACTATTCATTTAGCCCGCTTATTGTACTAAAATATACTATATAGTACTAAAATACGATGCTCCGAATCGATCAAAGAACGAAGGAGAAAATAATAGAATTGAAACTTAACACGTTCTCTGTCCCAATCTGACATGTAAACCTTATGGCTTTGTAATAGAGGCTAGCCGTTAAAACCATCACTGCCATGCATATACACCTTCGTAATATGCTAACTGTTGACCATAGGAATGACGAATTTTGTTTTTACAACTTAGCAGAGAGGATAGAGTATACGGAGTTATATACAGTATGTATCAGAACGAAAGGCCAAGAAAGAGACCCATAACATTAATGTTTAAGTCATACTGAGCAACTTTTACTATGGGACCAACCCCGAAACCCCGGAAAAAAATTACTCTCCCATAGAAAATTTCAACATCAGACCAGCAAAATGTATGAAACTTCCAAGTATTTTTCCGCGTTTTCGGAGTTAGTCCCATTGTAAAAGTTGTTCAGTATGACCTAAACATTAATGGGTCTCTTTCTTGGCCTTTCGTTCAAACTAACGTTCGTACTAACAATAAGTTCGAATATATAGAGTATGTTGATACATACAACCACCACACACGTACCACCACATACGTATAACCAGTATAACCTAGCAGTAAACATCAAATGTCATTCCGCACAGGAGTAATCTAAGGAACGCTTACTGCGGGTTCAAACCTACAACGTCCTGTTAGAAAGTCGTACATACTCTACATGTGACATATCTTCAAAAAACATATAAACGTATGTTGATACATACAACCACCACACACGTACCACCACATACGTATAACCAGTATAACCTAGCAGTAAACATCAAATGTCATTCCGCACAGGAGTAATCTAAGGAACGCTTACTGCGGGTTCAAACCTACAACGTCCTGTTAGAAAGTCGTACATACTCTACATGTGACATATCTTCAAAAAACATATAAACGTATGCGAAATTAATATAAAACCACAAATTAAGTAATAATAGAAATGAAACCCAAAAAAAAAGCTGTAATCTCTAGGTGCATCCGACTGAGATTTGAACCCGCGTGCTCTGCTTTGAAAAGCAAACGCCTTAGTAACAAGACCACAACGTGCGTTGACAATTGGTTCTAAATTCGGCTTCAGTTAGCTTTCGCTATGTGTCACTCATTCGTTTTGATGATTCTATTCAATAAAAGAAATAGTTTGCAGTAAGCTGACTGACAGGCCTTTGTCAATGGTTGAAGGGCAAAACGTGAGATAGATGTATGTGACTGTACTGCTTTCGATGATTGTCAAAACGCTTTACCTGAAATTAGCATAGCTATGATTCATTCAATATACGACCATACAGGTATGCTTTAAACGTCTATTTTTCCATATTGTTCAGATATATTTGACACGTTGACCGCTTAGATACCAATGGTTTTTTGACAGCTAAGGTATCAATGATTTGTTATAAGTGTAGAAATTAATGAATAGCGACTGTTAAGATATTTGTGACATGTTGAGCGCTCACAAGTAAATGCTACCATGACAGTCAACAACTTTTTGACAGTTTAAACGTTTACCTCTTTTTGAGCACCTGGAGTGTATAGCGACTTCTGCTGCTGACTGTATAAGATGAAAATTGAAATTATGCAAAATTACGCACGATTTTCTTATACTTTCGATGCTGTGCCATCCAAATTGCCGACATACCGTGTTGCCTGTGATCGCGTACAGCTAGTTCGATTTACCTGTTTCTTATCTTCTACACCTGTCTATGGGCCCGATTCGGATTTTGAAATAGACATCTATTAGATATCACCAAGATACGATAACGATATGTTTAAGATCTAACCTGTCAAATTTGACATTTGTGCGATTCTGGAGATACTCTTGAACGATTTCCACAGGATATGCCTTAGAGATCCAATTCACTTCTAATAGATATCTTACTCTATCTAACGTAAAAGTGACATGGTTGCCCGAATTGCACTGCAAAAGAGAACTAGTTGATATCTAAACTATAACGTATCTAGAATGGATCTAGTACGTGTCGTCTCTTGTGAATATCTTGAAGTTCGAATACGACAGCATAGGAGTACTAATATAGTCCACGAACTCACCTGCATGGTCTAATAAAATATGGTCTTCTCTTCCCAGAGTGACACAAGCCTACGTCACAATAACATGGCCGCTATATATAGCGCTATCGCATATTATCATATAGCGCTGTCGCGCGATGACGTAGGCTTGTGTCAGTCACGTGACCACGAAAAGACGGGAAGAGAGTACCAGGCGGAGTATATTATTATACCATGCTCACCTGTAAGTAATAGCGCGCGTCTTGTCCCCTACACAGCAGCGGGCCGCCCGAGTCGCCGGCGCAGGAGTCACGGCGCCCGCGCCCCGCGCACACCATGTTGTCCGTGATCGCGTACTGCCAGTAGGAGCGCCGGCACACGCCTTGCTGGATTGTCGACACCTGCCAATGGAAATACTTACACCCAAGGCCATGGAAACAACGTTGTTTTCTTTAATGTCTCATGTATCTATCTTTGTTGTATAAGGTACTTGCACCTAATAAGGCCCAGTTTTAAAGCTTGCTCAATTTCAAAATTTCATACTTTTATAAGTGTAAATGAGTTTAAATTTCTCGCCCATGTTTGGTTAGTACCATAGACAAAATTGCAAGTTCATATCAAAAATGAAAAAAATAAAAAATTAAATTAAAAGTGGGCCTTATTAGGCGCAAGTACTTTATTTGTATCCTAAAATTTGCATTGAGCAACCCCAAAATATTACAAATTCCCGCTACATATCAAAATATCGTAAAATATTGTCGAAAAGATTAAAAAAGTTAGGACAAAGATGATAGTTGGAGACAGTCTTTTCAAAAGGGATTATTTCTCTATGGACAAAAATCCTCTTCTCTATCATAGCATTTGAGTAATTTACTATTCAAATGTTCTATTATTAATTTTACCATACTATTGTTTTCAAATCGTCAATGAATAATATAAAATTTAACTTTTCTATCAAAGTACTCGTATAAGCTTGTTTGCATACTTTTGGCTTTGGGTGTATTATTAGTAAAGAAAACTTAAAAACTATTTGACGGTTTGCAAATCACTATTCGGCTTGCTACTGTAAGGTGGCGATCACGCATTCGCCATTGAAATAAAAAAAACATGAGATGATGACATCCTAAAACACACGTCTCGATTGAAATTCGGGACGTGGGTTTTAGGATCTCATGTGCAATCTACATGGGATCCAGTCTAGTCACTGTTGAAAAATCTAATATTGTTAATGTAGTGTACCTATCGACCACCAAGTGAGATCCCTAGTGCGCAAAATGTTTATGTAAAAGTTCCGTCACACGGGCGCGTTTTTCAGGTGGGGCGTGAGCGTGGCGTGAGCGTTTTATATGTAAAAGCGGCGCGCCCCGCTCACGCGCCGCCCGCAAAACGCGCCTGTGTGACGGAGCCTTTAATAAACGAGACCAAGATGTTGATGTCAACTTTAGCCAGTCTTCTTCTCCGTCCTCGAAACTTCGGAGGTAAATTTAAACTTAATTATACGCGATTAAGTCCCGTTCATATTAGGCTTTAAGATTGCACCTCGAACAACACGTCACAATTCCTTAAACTTTATAATGTCACTCTCTTAACTCGTATCCACACATAACTCCTAAAGAGTCGAAAATTCCACAAACACGGTGGCATACTCCAACTTCCCACTTAAAAGTTTTAACATGAGTGTCTCAATACGATAAAAATGTGCATTAATATCAGTTATTGTGTGTCAGAACAGCGTGAAAAAAATGAATTATGTACACTCAAGCGCGTTTTGGCTCCCTTCCACTGAAATTTCAAATCCGATGTTTCTTTGGTTTTGGCAGAGTACACTCATTGGGCTTGGCTAATACTCTTACTTACTAGACATTTGTTTTTATTGTTAATACGTTTCATAAATGCCGGACCACCAAGGCATTAGGGGCCTACAGTAAAATAACAGTAAAAAAAGTTGTACCAATAAAATACACAATACAATACTCTATTCTTAGATTTCTAGGTAAAACTAAAAAAAAAATAGATGCACTTAGGTTTTTGCAGTTACTTTTAATATCGATGTAGGATGGTAAGAAAAATGCGGTAGCTGGCACAAAGGGAAATTATTTTCGCAGATTTTTAAGGTTGACTCACACTAGACCGGGCCGGGACAGAGCCGGAGCTTCCGGCGCTTCGTTTTCTATGGAAAGCACTACATGATCACCGATCAACGGTCATAGAAAATGACATGTCGGACGCCCCGGCTCGGACACGGCCCGGTCTAACGTGAGTCATCCTTTATATGTAAACAAACTGCTCTCATATTATTTAATAAGAAGCTATATTGCGGGAGATTCTTTTTTTTATCATCATCTAGGTACTACTATCTATTACCAGGAAGATAACAGAATGGTACCCAAGAGGCTGTGAAAGGAACCAGGGTGGCCAATGGAAACGCTGGGAAGATGACCTCAAAAGAGTGGCCGGCCGGTAGGGTACTCGTTATGAAGACGATGCCTTATTAGACCTGGTAACCTGAAGCTTTTTATCTTTGATATCAGACAAAAGTTACCTACACTATGTACGATAAGAGCGTGACCGGTAAAACTTGTATTGCGATATTTTAACCTCCTAAGGCCCAGCCATACAAATGAAAAATGCAAAATTTGCCACAGAAATTTGAACCTACAATGTAGGAAATAGAGTTGATTTTGCATCGTTCAAAAACTGAACGAAACAAAGCAAAAGCAACTCTGTTCCAATCGGTTATGATTTAAATTTCATTGAACTGAATATGTACTATAGGTAGAACTTTGGGCCTTAGGAGGTTAAACCATTTTCATTCAAATGCCTTCTGATTGTATCTAGAGGTATCTTCAAACCTTTTTTCTTTAGTTTTCTTGCCCAGAAGGCCCAGAACGCAATGATAGAAGTAAATTTTTTGGAAACATTTGCAAGACCCGTTTTAAATCCTATGTGGAGGAGGTATTTTTTATTTTTCCCGTGTTCTGGTAAATCGTAACATTTTTATACTGCATATAATGCTTCGCCCACTTAATTACAAACGCCTTCGATTTATTTATATGCAATCAGCTTGGTTTCGTGACATTTTGGGCCCTTTCGGGTACGTACAGACGAACACTGCCTCATAATAACGTGAATCGTAAGCGACATTCTTTTTTTTATTGAAGTTGGGAAACTTTCAAAAGAAATTTATTATTTTTTACGAAGCATTGTAGGCAAAAGAAGATTCTATTCAGCTAGTGCTTTTTTTTCTGTGCCACATCCTTAAAATATACGTGAAAACTGGTCACGCTCTTGTCAAACACACTGTAGTAGACGATAAAATCGGCTACTTACTTATCAGGCAGGCACAAAGAACCGTTTCCTAAATCGAAACGGCCCTGGTACTTACCTTGGTAGCCTGATATACTTTTTATATTCTCACCTGCGCCTCGTGCAGTATCCTCGTACCGTGGACGTCAGTAGACCGCTTCTTGCCCCAGCCGAGGATAACGCAGCTGGTATGCGGCGCCAGGGTCTGCTGCTCGCCAGGCAGACACGCGATGCCGTGCCCCATGTCCAAACGTGCGGGCCCGGGCAACCTGACGCAAATTTAATTTGACCGTTTCGAAAAATAAACTTAAGGAAATGAAAACTAAATAAGTTATTAAGTAGTGACAACTTCGTTTATTAATTTTGTAGTAATTATAGTAGTAAGCTTGAAGCATGTAAACTTTTTGTCGAAATAAATATTAAAACACTAGGCGACTAAATAGACGCAAATAAGGCGCCAGCCGTTGAGTTGGGGAAACCAGGAATGTTCTAAATTAATTATGCTTTTAAATATAATCTTTGACTAATCTGCCCGTTTGATCAAAATTATATTTTAAAGTTAGTTTTATTCGCGCGCGCACGCGTCGTGCTTAATGTATCATAAAGTACCTACCTATATAGGTACGTATTTTAGTATAAAGCTTAACGTCTATTTAGCAAGTTGTGTAATGAAAAGCTATTGCTCGTAGATAGTTAATTAATTACTTAAAACAAAAGACGACAGAAACTCGTCTATATTATTAGAAACTTTTGTAGTAACAGGAACCAGTATTTTCTCTTTCATTTGGATCTTTTTCTGGGAATTCAACTCAAGCTTAGATAAATCTGCTGGTTTCCAAAGTTTCGTTCCTTCTTATCGCTCAACATTTCACAGCATGGCTTCAGTGTTTTACTCGAATCAGAAAATACGACTACCTACTTATCTTGGGTATGCGATACGGTTTTCCCGGAAAATGTATTTTACGAAATTATCAATCGTTTGGTCCAACTATACAAACAATGAATGGCTCCAATTCAATCATCCAATGTTATATAAGTAGGTACCTACACATTTTAAGCAAACATATTAAAATAGACTAAAGTTTAGTCTATTGTAAACTTTAGTTAGTAATGAGTTGGAATTAAAGGCTTTTTTTTATTTATTAAAATAGACTAATGTAATAATTAATTAAATCGCTTTTGCATCGTTGATGCGCGCTTGGTTTAAATGAGGATTCCTAACAGATTAAATAAATATTTTTTTAAACTTCTTTTTCGTTCTTGGCAAATAAACTGCGTTTACAACTTTTCAAAAGACACAAATCAGTCTCGTCCCATTTCACACAGTAGGAAATCAGGCCACAAAGACTTTATTGATAAATGAAGCTATTCTTGTCAGTATGCCGATGATGTCTTTCCACTCTATTAGCTGGTGCATAAATCCATTGCCTGGTGTAACAAAGGAGTATCTTGCCATTTTTATAGTTCCCGTTTCCTTTGTCACATTATAGGTTAAGCTTTCCAAATAGGTCACTCATAAGTGAGACTATAATAAACATCAAACTTGATGTACAAGAAACTGCGACATCAATGTCGGATTTAAGGTGTAGTGGGTTCAGCCTATAATGGCTCCTCTACACGATGGGCCCACGCTGGCCACTCCAAGGGACGCATTTATGCGTTAGAGGGAGCAAGTGATATTGCTATCTCATTCTACCGCATGGCTGCGTCCCTTGGAGTGGCCGGCGTTGGCCCATCATGTAGAGGAGCCATAATACAGGGTTTATGAAAAATCGTAGCGCTTATTTAGATCAAAGATTGATCAAAATAAGGTTGCCAAAAATATATACCAATTTTGAGCTCTTTTTCTATAGTAACAAATGTACATAGAAATCTGATTTAACAACTTTAGCTACACAAAAAAATCACGAACATAGATCTTTAAAAATTTGACGCACCATTAAAAATGTGCAACTATTACTGCCCATAAGCTATTAACATGAACTTTGCTTCTAAAAATTTGTAATTTTATTTTGATCGAACTAATCAATTTTTTTTTCGTTTTTCGTTTTCGCGATAACATGCACGAACGTTGGGACCGCTCAGTGCTCCCGGCACAAGCTGCGCGTTTGGCGAAGTACCTGAACTCACGGCGCCTTAAGGTAATAATACATTTGCTATAAAATTAGAAAGCTTTTCGACATATTTTTTTCTTTCTTTCGTCAAAAAATATTAGTATTAAATGTTCTAAATGCGAAAAAAGTTCCCCGTGGGATATACTTAGTTAGGTATACAGATTTAATAGGTTTCAATTTCTTTATACAAATTATTTCTTTTTCTTTGTATTAAAGATTTTTTTTTATCTGTCAGTGCTAATTTTAACTGACGTAATGTTACCAATTTAATAGTGTCGAACGTCCCATTTGGAATCCCTGTAATGGCTCCTCTACACGATGGGCCAACGCCGGCCACTCCAAGGGACGCATTTATGCGTTAGAGGGAGCAAGTGATATTGCTATCTCATTCTACCGCATGGCTGCGTCCCTTGGAGTGACCGGCGTTGGCCCATCGTGTAGAGGAGCCATAAAGTAATCAACTATTTATAGCTTACCGTAGCATCGCGACGTCGTTGACGACCGTGTCAGGGTCGTACAGAGGATGGATGACAGCCTCGGTGACCCTCATTTCGAGTTCACCCCGGTTCCGAAGAAGCAGATCGTGTTCGCCGAGACGTACGTAAAGGCGCTTTCGGACGCAGTGCGCCGCCGTCACTACCCAGCGGAGCGATATCAGCGTACCTCCGCAGAATGCTTCCTGTGAATTGCGAGAATTTGTTACTGAATAGGATACTCACTAGAATTTATAAATTGATGTCAATTTGATCTGATTCTGACTCGCCTGTGTATCTCGATCAATCAATCAATCAATCAATCAATAATTTATTTCGTCATCATAGGTGTAAATACATTAGTACAGGTGATAGGGTGTTTTTTCAATGCAGCAGCTATGATGTACCTTACGGCTTACGATATTTAAAATATAACTAAGTAATACAATTATTTACAGTTAAAATATAAGTTACAAACTGGGAAAAAATAAGTTTAAAATTATAAATGCCAACTGACCTTAACATAATATACCAACCTACAACTAGTAATAAAAACTTACAATGTTCTCAGTTTAAAAGTCAAATTAAAATTAGGAATAATTAGGAAATAATTTAAAGGTCACTATCTCATTACATACTGCTATCACACAAAAAATCTTGAACATTATAATAACATTTTTCCAAAAGAAATTTTCGCAATAAACTTTTAAATTTCTTTGGACTAGTACTTTTGAAGTCCGATGGTAGCTTATTGTACAGCTTTGGGCCCATTGTTACAATGTTGTTGCGCATAAGGCTAGTTTGGCAAGCTTCTAGGTGAACACCAGGGTTCCTAGGACGTAAATTGAAACCTTGTGGGGGCTCTCTACTTTGGAAAAGACCAGGATTTGAGTTAACAAATACGCAGCACTCATATATATAGAGAGATGGCAACGTTAAAATGTTTAGTGTTTTAAAAAGGGTCTGGTGGCTTTCCACTCGTTTTAATCCGCATATTGATCTAATACATCTCTTTTGGGCTAGGAATAATACATTCTTGTATGTTGAGTTGCCCCAAAATATTATCCCATATCGTAAAGTGGATGCAACAAAACCATGATAGGCTGTTAAGACAGTACTACGATCAGCTGTTTTCCGTAACCGATATAGAGCGTAGGAAAACTTTAACATTTTTTTGCAAACTTCTGTGCAGTGCGTCTCCCACGACATATTGTGGTTTATGTGAATCCCTAAAAACTTTTGTGTTAGGGTTTTGTTAATATTTTGCCCCTCGTATTCTATGCTTATATCTGGAACTGTTTTTCTTTGAGTAAATTGCATGAATTTCGTTTTCTCCAAATTTATTTTTATATTATTTAATTGAATAATGTTATGAAAAGTTGTATTAATATCATATTCAAAGTCACGGGCTTGATCATGTTCTATAAATACTGTGCTGTCGTCTGCGAAGAGTATCATTGGATGTTGGGTACTACTGGTGATGTCATTAATATAAATTAAAAACAATAGGGGTCCTAAGACGCTCCCTTGTGGTACGCCATACTCCATTGTCATGCTAGTTGATATATATCTTTTTTCTTCCCTAGTGATAGTACAGATCATCTCGATCGTACTTATATATGTGTATAATCGTACGTGTATATTCGAACGAGTAATAATCATAGAAAATGTAGCGTACATACATATTATTAACAAATCAATAGGTATATTTACTAACAGATCTTTAAAACTCGAATGCTGCCCTGAGTAAATATTTTAATTGATCTTCCAACAGGTGGCTTCACACACCTACCTACACGCTTAACAGAATGCTCAAAAGATATTTAAAATGCACCTAATGATGATTAAGACCAAAGACATACTGTTATTATTTATAACAAAATCACAGAACGCAATAACACTCTCCGCTCCTTCATTAAAAGGATATGCGTGTACAGGGGGCCGATTTTTGAAATTCGACCACTCGATTTCGTGTATTTCTTTAAATAATATCTCCGCTACTAGGCATTTAAGTTCTACTAATAGAATTGAAATCGAGTGGTCAATACCAATAGATTCCAAATTTCGATCGCTCGTATTTCAAAAATTAGCATTTCACCGTTTTCCATCGATTTTCGAGTGACGAAATCGAGCGATCGAAATTAAAAAATCGGCTCCCAGGTTCGTTTTGATGTACGATCCGTAGGCATAACGATGGATAGTTGTGACCTAAATAATATACCAGTATCTTGGTGGCCGTGGCCACCAAGCTAGGTTCGTCATGCGAGGCATCGAGTTATAAGAGTTCCTGTTCAAAATATTCTCCGCCATTGTTCTAAACTTGACGGTTGCCTGACGAGCGATAAAACGCCTTTATTCTTTGGAGAATGCAAAATCATAGCCGCTAACAAACTGTCTGTACAACAAAGATGGAGTGTCAAACGCTTAGCTGGAGCAGATTATGAATAAACAACGAAAACATTGCACGATAAAATGTTAAGATAGGTACTTGGTTTAGCTTTTAAATCTTTTAATATACATACAATTCCGTTTTATTAATGGATTAATGGAACAGCCGGATGATTTGGACAATCAAATCGAACCAAACATGACCGACCGTTTCTTTCTGTCTTCTTCCTCGCGTTATCCCGGCATTTCGCCACGGCTCATGAGAGCCTGGGATCCGCTTGACAACTAATCCCATGATTTGACGTAGGCACTAGTTTTTACGAAAGCGACTGCCATCTGACCTTCCAACCCAGAGGGTAAACTAGGCCTTATTGGGATTAGTCCGGTTTCCCGACGATCTTTTCCTTCACCGAAAGGCGACTGGTAAATATCAAATGATATTTCGTACATAAGTTCCGAAAAACTTATTTGTACGAGCCGGGGTTTGAACCCGCGACCTCCAGATTGCTCTCTGCTGTCTCTGCTCTCACCGCTAGGCCACCAGCGCTTCCACCGTTTATCATAAAGTACTGTCCCGAATACGCAATGAAAGCGTTTTTAGTTTTTTATTTTATATTCAAGTCATATTTGGTCTCCACTCAGAAACACTTTGAATGTGTTTGTGCATAACTTCTTTTATTTTTGTGCTTTAACATATTTTAGTGAAACGAATTTCAGCCCGTTGAGTGTTTTCTAATGTCTACCTACGTTTTATCGGACGAAAGATCTAAAATTCAATATGTAGCAATTTTCTTTACAAAACCCCATTTTCCAGGAAATGCAAGGCCAACATAAATCACACAATGCTTCTAGGAATTAAGTATATTAATGGTTTCGCTTTTTGAAAACTAAGCATAGCTGCTTCGTAAATAAATCATGGAACGTATAATTTTTTTTTTAGATTATTTTATTTAAACATATAGATAACCTACTAAATTTAGCAACAGCTGTTAGTGCCGGCAAGAAAATGTTAATAAGTGTTAAATGTGGGTTACATATAAACATTTTTATAATGAAAATTGGATACCTAAGCGACGTAGGTATGTTGGATGTTATCAAACTTCCAACTTGCTGATTCGCTAAACCGTAAATCACGTTCTCCTCAATTACAATTACAACTTTCCGCCTAAGGGCAGAAATAATAACTTATTAAGAAAGTTTTCAGGTTACTAACCCACAGCTTTATTTCCAAGTATCTATCCTAGTTCCGATCCTTTCTTAGTTAAGATTGTTGTTAAGGTAAAGAGAGATCTTGTTATTATATGTCCTATAGATATATCTACTGTCGTAACAACGCTCATGAAACTGCCAAGAGAATAATTATATCGTTGAAAGGTTTATAGCTCTGCTCGTCTAATTGTTTCTAACGGAACATATTATTATTGTTTAGTTACTAACTGCAAAGAGAATAGATAGTGTAGAGGGTTACTGTTACTGTCATAGTAAATTTTGCAGTCACAGTAAATTTATTGTCATTTATCGACACACGAATAAACTAAAAATGAAAATGTATTAAAATAGCAAAAAATTAACCTATACCTACGTATTTTTTATACTATGATTTTGACCCATGTTCTTTCACTGATATGTGTTAAAATTGTTAAACATATCAAACGGTATCAACGCCATCTAACCGAGCATTACATAGGCCAAAGGTGTGGCGCCATCTATCTAAGAATGACTTTTTCTTGATTTCCGATGCCTTTTTTTCCTTAGACTTAATTCATCATATACCTACGGAGTTACGAGTACATAGGTATGTCTTTGCTAACTGGTAACAGAATCAGAATATTTGCTTAACTTAAGTTGCTACTATGTATGTAATAATTAATAATCGTTTTGTGTATTACATTACATAATATTATTTGAATGAGTGGTGACTACAAGTTTGTAGATGAGTCTGTCTATACTTCACATCATAACTTTGAATTATGCCGGCTACACATCACTGCGGGAGTGACATGTTATTGAAAGGGGCATAGATGAATATAAGCGCAAATTTATAGGTCTCGAGAACGGCTCGTTGGCGTGTTTTGACTGGCAGGGATTCATTTGTCTTCTTTAACCTCCGTAATTTTGACATTAATTAAAAGTCGTCATATATTTTTAGGCATATTTTTCTTTCTCTGGCATTTTATTATGACATTGCCCAGCAAACGATCTGCTAATCACAGACAAATAGTCTTCAAGAAGTAAATTTCGCCGCGATAACATTCATTATATATTTTTTAATACCATGTCGACAAAGAGGCATGCGGGCCGCCTGATGAAAAGCTATCACCGTACCTTTTGACACCTGCAACTCCATGGGTGTTATGTGCGCGTTGTCGACCTTTTAATAACCAGTACACTACTTTTTTGAAGAATCTCAACACACAATATTTTTACGATTCTAACATAACAGCATCTCTGTTGACACTGGACACAGCCTGTGTAATAGGACTAATAGGCATCCCCAATACTATCGTCCGCATAACAAATTATTGTCATCAACATTCCTATTTTTCTCTTTTCTCCTTTCTGAACTTGATTTATTTTGAGGGCATAGTTATAAGTTGTAAAGCAATAACACTTTCAAAATTACCAATTAAACAATAGGATGTTCCCAAGCATATCCCGGAAAGCGCGTGCTTATTTACGCACCGATGCGCATGTTCCCAATCTACTACATTCCAGCTCTGCTTAGTACAACCCGCGTATTGTTAGTAAAATATGATCCGAACAGCAAACTTACCTTATACCGGTTAAGTACGGCGACCTGCCACGGCCACTTGCCAGGCGGCGCCGGCCTGCCGCCGATGATCCGTAGCATGCCGCGGAGCCGCGCTCGCGCAGTGGCACGTTGCCCTATTCTACCACATTCGAGCTTCACGTTGGGCGTGACCCGCGTGTCTTCAGGATGGATCGCTAGCGCTGGTGGCGGCATTGTTTCTACTACGTGCGAGTGCTTGTTGGGTGCGGTTTTTTCTGAAACAAACCAATGATAAGATTTTGTTAAGTTTGTTTTTCACAGATACCGCTGGAGTGAAGCCGAAAAAGACCTGCCCGCCCTCGGAATACCCAACTGGCGCGAAGGGCAGAGTGGCGCTCTCTTGTGTCAGAGGCCAAGATCCTATTTGGGTCACTGAGCCAGTGATGTATGTATGTATGTTGTTTTTCATAATATTCATGACACTGAGACTTCTATTGTTGTTTCGCATAAATTCAATATTTTGTTTTAGTAGTAGTTGAGTTTGTTCATGGATAAAAGAAATTTTATTTTACTTTCAGCTTAAACTTTTTACTGAATACACATAATATGTATACTTAATTATAACTTTACTACCATTCAAGTTTATTCATAAAATGTTCAAAACTCACTTTGGAATATCTTATTTTCAAGTTACCATAAAAAAATATTTTTTAACAAGCAGAAACGTCTGCGAACTATGCTATCAAGCTTAGAATAAATTTTAAATGTATCGGTCCAGATCAAGTCTCATCCAAGACAATAAATGGTCCACTTTAAATAAATATATTCTAAGATTAATACCATTAAAGTATGGCAAAACCGGTCAAATACTCTTTGAAGCTTCGACGAAGCTCACATTATAGACGGGTCTAACGCGAATTATATTCAATTACCTTAATAATCTATAATGTCTATAATGTGAGTTAATATGTATTCAAAACGCGAAAGTTTAAAATATTATATTTCGACGAAGCTTTTACTTATTCCGGTTATGTGTATGACAATGGAAATGAATACTTTTATCCGTGAACAGTCTTCATAATAAGCAATATTAATCGATCAAGCACTATAGACCGACCGCTTAAATGAGACACCGTCTGCGCGGTACGGGGACGACGGGGAGTGACGACTAAGGGTGGCGGGGAAGGTGCGGGCGGCAGGCGAACGGCGCAGGCGAGGACTCATTTAAGCGGTCGGTCTATAACTCAAGTATATAGACTAGGTTAGGTAAAGTTAGAGTACCTATGTGCAAGTTCACCTGGGTCCTTGCGGCGCATGCGCCCGCGGATCCAGCGGTGGCAGAAGCTCCCCTCGAGGTAGCAGAGTGCGCTCTGGCGGATCACCTTCCGCCCACATAAGGCTGGCCGGCGACAGTACCTGCACCAATGGTATATAACTAACTGGTATATGGTAGGTTAACTGGAAGAGATCCCTTAAAGGGATAAGTTCGCCTTTGTACTAATGACGAATGTTATTTTTCCTGTTTTGTTTTTTTGTACAATAAAGTGTAAAACACTTACTTTACTTACTTATATATATGAAATTAAATAAAAATCTTTATTTCAGGCATCATTCACACTACACAAACACTATATCCCGGATCACACAGTAACACACCAGAAAACAAAGTGTATACTGATAGCACTGCGTTTTTGGAGACGTAACACTGGACAGGGTGGAAGGGTTTCAGTCCGTAGGTAGCTGGAGCAATCCCAGCTGAGTCGGTAAAACCGGACTGGCAGTGTCCAATGAACATTGAACCTCTGACAAAAAAAACCAGTGGCTTATATATACTTATACCTTAAAACTAGCATACATAATATAATAAAAAATATATTTTAAAACTAAACACTACAAAATACATTATGGTTGCGATGCATTACGAAACCCCGCAGTGTCAGGGAGCCGGCCGCGGAACCGCCGAAATTTGACACCCTTCGGGGCCTTCGGCCATAACTCCTCCTTGGTGAAGATCGCTAGATGTTCAGTCGCAGCTCTCACCACAAACGAATTAAAATTCACATTATGTTGTGTCAATAATCCAATCTTTATACATTAGCGCCGCCAGAGGAGTCTACGATGCGGCGCGCATTCTAATTTTGAAATACTTGAAATACAGGGTGTAATCGTTAAGTGTGGCCAGGCCATAATTCCGTAAATATAACAGATATCAGAAAACTTCCAACTGATATCGAAAGTGCGTTACCCAATGAGTAAAATTAAATTAATAACTTTTTTTAAATAAAAGCAGAAATTTCCCAAACATTAACTTCAAACCCTCCCATACATTTAGTACGACGACTCACCGCTCAAAGAACGTCGGTGTCGTAAGAGATAAAACTGCTTGAGATTCATTATTTACGATAAGAAACTGTAATAAAATAATAAAACTACTGTTTATGAAATAATAAATCTGACATCATTTATTTTATCACACCGCAAATTTTAAGAATAGTTCATTTAGAAACATTTAAGAAGGCCCGTCAATGTATCGCACAATAAGGGCGTCACTTCGAGCACCTACTGTAATCAAAAAAATTAATTACTTAAAAAATAAATGTTAGAATTATTATTTCATAAACGGTAGTTTTAATATTTTATTACAATTTATTATCACAATTAATTAATCTCAAGCAATTTTATCTCTTACGACATCGACGTTCTTTAAGGGGTGATGATTCGTCGTACTAAATGTATGGGAGGGTTTGAAGTTAATGTTTGGGATATTTCTGCTTTTATTTAAAAAACGTTATTAATGTCATTTTACTCATTGGGTAACGCACTTTCGATATCAGTTGGAAGTTTTCTGATATCTGTTATATTTACGGAATTATGGCCTGGCCACACTTAACGATTACACCCTGTATGTCAATGATAAGAAAAAGCAACTTACTTAATGTCAACATCTCAATATAAAAGTACAATAAAATATTACTAATTTAGGAAATTTATCAACGAATAGAATCCAGAAATCGCAAACCACGGTTTTCGGGCCAAGCCACGACATCGATACCCAAACAATTAACACTTCGAGGAATTCGAACATTAGAAATAACTTTTGTGATGTTTTGAGATTCCTTAAAATTCGTGATTAAATTTCTACTGTGGTTGACTATTTTGTTCAAAAGTTTGCCAACCCTTTGCATTTATTATTGGTAAAAAAAGTATTACTGGTTAGAAGAGATTTATTTCAATACACAACAATTTCCTTTTAAGTATTTATACGAGCCAATTACATGCTTATTAAATGTAAAATTATGTAAAATATTACAAATTGTCCAGTCCGTACAATTGTACATTCCCCCTTATTCATAAAATTACCTATTCTCACGTGTATCGTACAACGTTTTACAGTACATGTGGCCCTTTAAATTTTCGATATAGTTACGTAATGTGCTTATTATAGCACCGGTGTCGTAATGTAGCACCAAATGTCCACCAAATTCGGATACTCTCCTCCAATTAAGGGGGATTATAAATCTTCTCGAGGCAGAGGTGTAGGGTTGGAGCTGGTGTAGCTTTATTTGACGTTCATAAGATCATTGTAATATGCCTACTTGAATAATAAACTATCTTTAAATAATTAATATCTAGGTGTTTACAATACCTAAGTACTCGTAAACTATGTATAGCTACCAGATTACTTCACAAACGATCGTTGACTGTTTAATATTACTCACGAATAATATCAGAAATTACCTCTCGCGCTAACATGAAACCTTATTCCCGAATACATACTTGACGTATCTAATTATATCAAAAATGTTTCGGTTGCGTACGAACAGCCTCCCTTAAGCACAAACACATTTGTGTGCAAATGTGACGCAGGTATGATGCATTGAATTTATGTTTTATTGGTATTATTAAAATTAAGTATAAACTAAATAAATTAAAACTAAAACTAATAAAATAAACAAATAAAACTTACCCACCTACCTTAGGTTTATTGGTATTGGATTTTTGTTTCTAAATGTGGCCCAGGTTTCAGTGTTGGTAATCCATTCTTATCAAAGCATTAAGCGTGGTTCGAGTCAATTTACGCAATTTATTCCACCATGAATGGCTTTTAGTGAATTTATGAGTTACGACAAACTATTGCATCACAGCAATGTAAAGAGTTAAAATGTACTTTAATAATGGATTTAAATAAGTGGTGATGATACCTGCCTGCAAGTACTGATTTCGGCCTCCAAACTATGTTGACATTTAGTTTAATTACCAAACTTATTTGCTTTAATTACCAAACTGATCTATTTTATTGAAGTGTGATAAATTAATTTATTCTCGATTCGTTATCGCCAATTAAAAAGTTAAAAATGTATGCAATGTATTATTTTCATTTTTGATTAAAATTAATAGGTTGATCTCAAAACACATTTATTTATATTTCATTCCTTGTATCCTCTCTCGCTCTCGTTCGTGGTCTACTTCTTTTTACGTGATGACGTCTTATAAATCGATGGACACCGGTAGCATGCACGAAAAAGTGCCACGTTGTGGACAAATCTGTAATGTAATGGTTTTCTTACGACGTTATCACGCAAAATTATCGTCCGTAAACCGATTTTACAGACAACCATATTTTTTTCCTTTTACTTTAGACATCATTTTGAGCTAATGCCCTATGAAAAGATTTATCGTCGCCGGCTCCGTGAACGATAACAATTTTAGTACCTACGATTCCCGTAAATAACAAATACAGCGGCACGGAATTAAGCTTATCGCTCGGGATCTCGCTGCCTTCACTGCGTTGCAATTAAAAGATAGTAGAGACTTTAAAATACCTGTTAAAAGCCCCGACTGGAGCAAATTTGAATTTACGCTGTCCGTTTTATAACAAGATATGGCCAGCTGGGTTTGTGGTATCGGGCGAAATTTATGCTATCGTTTTACCATTTAACAGACTCGCTAGTTCAGAACTTAATTTGGGGTAGTACGGCCTTATGGTTACACAATCAGAAGAAAGGGAAAGAGAAAAAACCGAACAAGTGCGAGTCGGACTCGCCCACCGAGGGTTCCGTACTTTTTTAGTATTTGTTGTTATAGCGGCAACAGAAATACATCATCTGTGAAAATTTCAACTGTCTACTCGTAGCTATCACGGTTCGTGAGATACAGCCTGGTGACAGACGGACGGACAGCGGAGTCTTAGTAATAGGGTCCCGTTTTACCCTTTGGGTACGGAACCCTAAAAAAAATACGAAAGTGTGCAATCCTTTGACAAGATAATGCATCAGATGCTGAAAGAAGCGAAAATTGTCGCTACAAAAATGTCTAATGGATCGAATTGCCAAAATGCCAAGAAACGAATACCCAAAATAGCTGTACCTTTTATTGAGGTGCCAATAAAATAAAGCATTTATTCTCAATTTTACTTACAACTAAATAATGCATTCTTCTGCCAAACCACAGTGCGGTAAAGAGTATTCTGTTTGCATTTAGCAATATCCATAAATCACGTGATTAGTAAATAAATAGAGTACCGTATATTTTGAATAGTATCCACATGTTGCTGTACAGTCGCCATCAGATATATCGGAGCAGCCAAGGTGTTCACAATATCTGAACACGCACTCTAACGCCCTGACAATAGAGGCGTGTTCAGATGATTGTGAGCACCTTAGCCGCTCCGATATATCTGATGGCGACTGTACATAGAATTTTAAAATTGTTCATAATAACTGCAGCCACGTAAGCCAGTTTAATTTAAAGCTGATGTCACGTAGTACGTATATCAAGTTACTGTTTCAGATTTTCGGAATGCAGTTTTGAAACTAATGGTCTAACAGCCGTATTCGAATTTTGGTTGTCAGATCAGATCCTTACACTAATAGCTTCCGGAAAATTTATAGAATTTATATAGCAAACTTTCTAGTCAGGGTGTCCATATCCTTATTACTAGTCTGACCTCCACCGACGAACAACTGCCAGGTGCCCGCGTCAATTAATAAAAATAGTAATAGTAAATTGGTACCGCAACAGTATAAAACTTTGCCCTTTAACATAACTTTGCCCACCGCGTCACAGTTCAGTAAAAGCGAAATAACTTAAAAGAAGACAGGTAGAAATACACTTTCTGATGAAAGTGAAGCATCTTGTCACCTCTCTCGTCTCCAATATTGAATACAATTACAAATGAATACAGATAATACAGGTCAATGAATGAGGGAGGCGACAAATTTTGTCTTGGGTAAGAATTAAGGATGACTCACGTTAGACCGGGCCGTGTCCGAGCCGGAGCTTCCAGCGGTTACTTTTCTATGAGATGACAGGCGATCACGTGATGTTTTCCATAGAAAACGATGCGCCGGAAGCTCCGGCCTAGACACGGCCCAGTCTAACGTGAGTTATCCTTTAATGAGTACCTTTTTCTGACGGTAGTACATCGCCGTGAACAGGAACTCCATGGGGTCCACGCCGAGAAACCTCGGAATCTCTTCTGGACGTCCTCGTTCATATCTAACTGGCGACTTTGGATTGTCTGGATCTGGTAATAAAAATAAACATATTTAAATCGTTCAATTTTAGTATACAATGTCTACGTATGATGATGGGATGGGATGTATACAGTGGTTAAAGGCATATTGACAAATATTTTTCTGGCTGAAAGTTAAGGTCAAAATTTCTGTGATAAGAGCTATCTCCATAAGAATCAGAGGTACGAGACGACGTATCAAAGCTTTTGAGAAATTATCAAATCATTAATTGAGAAGTTATTTTTAAGTTACACTTAATTACGACCCCGTAATAATTTTTTGAAAATTTACCGAGTAGCAATGTACAGGGGTACACCCCCCAATAGACCCCTGTTGTTGTTGTTTCTTTGTTAAACCCTGACTTGGCTTACAGTGAATACCTCTTTTCTTAAATAATTAAATACAGACTCTTCACTAACTTGAAAATTCTGGTAGAGTCAGACCAAGAAAAGTTTGCAGCGGATTTGATAGCCCACGCAGTGCACGTGTTATTTTAAACGTCAAACTTCTGTGAAATTATATACCTACTAGGTACTTTTGCATACTTACTTGAGAGAATATTTCTTGTCTAAAAACTTTATAAGTAGTATATTATTCATCATAAAGTACAGTTTGTTTACATAGTTAGCAAGTTCTACAATAAAATGACACTTTACGTAGGCAACTCTGAAAGTTCTTAGAAAAGGCTACTTAGAGATCATATAACAAAAAGAGGCATATTATTTATGAAAATATAACTCTTTATACTTTTTTTGAGGTACCTATATGCAATTTGGTCGTTATCTGTGTTTCAGGATTGATAGCAATTTGGAAATTGTACGTCGAGCGTTATTCCAATTTCGACCTAAGAATGTTTTCGTATTACTATTTATAACGATTTTCATTGTGGGCTCAGCCAACAACAGAGTTACAGTAGGCTTCAGTTATAGTTTCATAATGAAACCTAGTTCTTGTACGTCTGTTTATTTTTTAAATTACACATTTAATCGCTTTTGTAGTTATTCAACGGATGATCATAGAGAAGCATGTCATTCAAGAGTGACGTCAAAAGTTTACATCGCACAGTTGTGCAGTTAATAAAAAATACTGGCAAAAAATTGTATATCAGTAGTTTTTGATATCCCTCAGTATTCATATGACACTGTTAAAAAAAAATTGCTTAAATTATTTTGGTCAAAAAAGCTTGAATCCCGATGGGTACCTCATGAATTTCATACAAAACCTCCGAGGACCTAAAATCGCCATACAAAAAAGGCATTGGAAGAATGAGCTGTGTGCGCTTCAGGGTAATCCTATCCTAATGAAAATTTGTACTCGTGGTCAGAAAGAGATAAAGCACGCATTAAAATAAAGAGTAACGTCCTAATTACTTCAGCTTTTTCTATTCTAAACACTTTCAGTTTGCCCCTCGTATAAAAAGTTATTCACGGTTCAATTGTTTTGACTCGAGAGTGGCTTTGTTTCAACAATATGTGTTTTTATACTTTTTTTGGAACATTCGCTCAGAATAGTAGCTTAATAGAACAGGTGTTATTATCGACAAACATACAGAATTCATCGACTTTACGAGTATTTGAAAACAAACATTCCCTCGTGTTTAATTCATCTATTCACAGTTTGTACGTTTTGTTCTCGATATTAATTGTTGCTTTGTTTCTGATATTTAAACTACGTCTGTTACTAAGGGATAGTTCGTATGATTCAGACGATGTATTCATTTATGTGTATAAAGTATTCGATATAGTTGGTGGTATTCATGAAACTGAAAACTTTGTAGAAAGTTTCTTGCGAAGAGGTAAGGTAAACGTACTATTGAACGACATGCTAATGCCCAATAGATGACACCTTGCTGTCACCTCTATTGACAATGACTTAAGTTTCAAGATGACATGTACTGAAACCGCGTCGAGCATCAGTACGTTTACCTGATATGTATTAAATTAATTGTAAGCCCTTTAACTAAACGTCATGTCATACATAACTCGCAGGCACTCTAATGGCGTTGTTCATAAACGATAAATCTAACAAATCGTTGATATCTAATCGTTAGTCCCTATTCGTCATTTTGACATTTCTGTTTGTTAGAAAGAGACAAACTTTCACAGAGGTTTTATGATTAAGGGGGAAAACTATAGTAGCTGATATGATATGCTTACTGATTGTATATGCAGCGACGCAGGTGGCACGAGGTTTCTCTGGAACTCGCAGCTGTAAACAAAGTTACTGTCAACACGCTATATTTGTAAACAAACGGTCATTGGGATTCGGTGAATTTCGGCCCGGAACTATTGTCTATGGAATTGAATTTGTCTCTTTGATTTGTTGCTATGAAACTGGGAAACACTAGTTAAGTTCTTCAATATTGAAGACGAGAGAGGCAAGATTGTACAGTTTCATAGTTAATTTATGATTCTTCATTTCTCAATTTTATTCTACCTAGACTTATAAGGTACCCCCCTTAATAACCCCAATCACATAAATTTCGATGCATATAAGTTTTAAGTATTAAGCCCATTCGGGATTCGTTTCTGCGTAGGCAGTACAAAATGCATACGAAATACAAAATACGTATTGAATACGAAAGCTGCCTTCTCAACAGCCCTTTTTCCTTACAGGCTTTATTCTAAAGTAGATTTTACCGTTCTTAAAATTCGTTCTACTTTCGAAGAACAGAGAACACGAGAGCGAGTAGTCTGGGAAAGTCATTCGATATCCCAACTAGTTTTAGTACAAACTCGAAACATTGAAGTCCTCATCTTAGGACTGCATTCAGAATTTCTGAGCTGAATGGCGTGGCGCACTAACTCTAGCTTCATTAGCTCACAAAAGCTCAGAACTTGGAAAGTATACTCCCAATGTGTATGTTTTTTAAATAGTATGAGTAAAATATTTATTAAATTTCATTTGAGTATGTTAAATCTTGTATCATAAATATATTACTGATATTGAAAAAAAAATAGCAACTTTGGGCACCTCTATCTGAAGTGACTTCTTTTTCTTTTTCAATTTGTAGATGGGGGACGATTTTTATTAGAACTGAATTTAGTAGAAATAATTATCGCTCAATGATACATTTTCTACTGCAGCAAGAAATATCTGCACCAGTGTGCATTGCATTAATATCTACACAATTGGAATGCATTGAACGTGTATTTGATCTATTTAATTCAATGCGAGTATAGGTTATGGCCTATGTTTTAGAAAAACAAAGTACCTTTTGATTACTATTTTATATTTGTATATTTTATATAACTGTAGATATTACCTTCA
Organism: Cydia fagiglandana; assembly: GCF_963556715.1. Lineage (NCBI taxonomy): Eukaryota > Metazoa > Arthropoda > Insecta > Lepidoptera > Tortricidae > Cydia > Cydia fagiglandana. The sequence goes on from NC_085938.1 coordinate 15,948,957, forward strand.
AAATGAAGACGGAGTTTGTTATAGGCAGAGTTTGAAAACATTCGATTCAAAACTGAAGTCTTATTGGCCTAGCCAAGATCTATCCCTACTTATTGGAAGTTGGATTATTACTCGGATTAAAACAAAGTTACATCCAACTTAGACTCTTAGAGATGTTCCAACTGTAATCCCACCTTGCCACTTGGACCTGCAGCGCGTCGCCGCAGCGCCTCCGCCGCAGGCAGTGCCGCCGCCGCGAGCGCCGCCCGTCCCGGCACCCACTCCACGCGCTCCACGCCATCCAGGGACCTAATTCGCAATATAAAAATGTAATGATGTAATGGGAAGATAAAGTGAAGGCAGATCTCCAAAAAATGGTAAACCGAAAATATGTACCATATTATATTGCTGTTATCACACTGGAATGCCTTTACCGCAGTGCTCACAAACCAAAATACGGAAACCACTTCAGTATGATGACCGCCTAAGAAGGCTTAAAGGACTTTGTTAGGCGCTCGCTTGAATCTGAACCAGACTTTAAGCTAACAGATAATTGATTGCTATAGTAAGTGCTATAATAACATTACTACAAAATTGGAAGAGTTACTTTGAAGGAATTTGCTTACCTAACAAAATAAACATAAAACACAACTTAAAGAATAAATTTGTTTTTTGTGAAACACTGTTTACTGTGTAAGTATCGATTTAAAGTTTGTTAAAAATCTATTCTTACTGTAAGTTAATAATTAAGTTATCCGCTGTTGAGGTGTCTTTATATTTAAAAATTTGCTCATTTTCACTGTACAAGCGATCGCACACATCCAATACAATTTCAATATCATATTGATTCGTCAAATGCATATAACGGAATAAAACCAATGTGCACTCCATATTTAACACCTGGAATAAGTGCTGACTCTCAACTTACAGTGCGCGCTCTCGACTTAAGTTGAAATAATTTTTTCGCTGACGTTTTCGAAAGAAGTGATCTTTGGATAAGGCGCTTGTGCACCCAATTCAAATTCATGTCGCCTTGATAATCCACAATAAGTTTTTTTACTACCTATTGTTTTATTTGTGCCATCCCTATTTGGTAACTTTTTATATTGACGTAACTATAAAAAAGGTATTTTGTGTTCCTTACCAGTGTGGTACCCGTTGTCACATCCTTTTTCATGTCTTAAATTAACCTTCCCCCTTCTCTCTTCAACATAATTGTGAGCACTCATGTCTGACGTTTCTACTCCAGCCTGAAAAGGAATTGACAAATCTCTCGCTATCAAACGACATTTCAACAATAAGCCATTGTGATTTACGACAGCAATTTGGTGCCATTTAGGGAAACTAGGTTACTCTTTTCAACTTCTATTTTCCATACAATAGGTGCGCCGGTTGATCAAGCGGGGCATATTTCAATTTGGCAGAGCGCCAGACGTTTTTTATGGAAGGTGCGTTGTCAGTTGCATTGGCTATGCATGGCCGGGCAGCTTTGACGTTACGTGATGTATTGAGTGCATCGAGGGGTACTCACATAATACGTTGCTGCAATTTCCGTGAATATTAAAAGAGATAATAGTGTGCATGTCCGCTTCATATTCTTCGGCACAATGTCAATCTCCACCTGAAATCTGCATCTATAAAGAGAGATACAATTTTCAGGATATTTCATCAGCGCATAGCGTTTTTTGTTGGATTTTTTTAAGTTTTGTAATCTAACAATTTAGTTAGTAACGTCACTCATTTCATATTCGTAAATAGTTACCTACACAATTACATAAAGTTTACTCGACGGAAAATAGTAATGGCTTTTATAATCTCTTTTTTAAGGAATCAATATGATGATGGTAACGTCAGAAGTTACCAAGTTAAAAACATAATATTAAAATATAATCCAGTAAAGTCGAATTTTGTAACCTGGCTCTTTTGCGTCAAATCCGGTAGTTCTGATTTTCTGCAGACTTGTTTATGATGTTGGCCCAATGAATAATCCAAGTTTGTGACCTCGAGCGCCGAACGCAACTTTGTCAAAAATAGAATAAACCGCATTTTTTTTTAGATTTGGGCGATTATAACCCTAAAGTACTAGTTTTTGGTAGTAACTTCCTAGGTCGTTTTTAAAGTAAACTATATTTGCTACAATAAGACACTAGAATTGTCTCTGTACATCTAATATTTTCCGAGATAAAGCCTTTCAAAATTTTATATTTAAATTTTTATATTTTTAAATATTTTTTCAAAATAGGCACTCATACATTTTTTTATGGAATATAAATATTTTGTAGAACGTGCCGGTGATGAATTCCATATAAATGACCAACCTAACCCTTATATTATAGCTAAGAACTGACATAAAATTATAAAATTTTGAAAGGCTTTATCTCGGTAAATATTAGATGTACAGAGACAATTCTAGTGTCTTATTGTAGCAAATTTAGTCTACTTTAAAAGCGCCCTAGAAAGTTACTATCAAAAACTAGTACTTTAGGGTTATAATCACCCAAATCTAAAAAAAATTGCGGTTTATTCGATTTTTGACAAAGTTGCGTTCGGCGCTCGAGGTCACAAACTTGGATTATTCATTGGGCCAACATCATAAATAAGCCTGCAAAAAATCAGAACTACCGGATTTGACGCAAACGCAAAATGTATAATTTTACTGTATTAATACAGACTATGGTTCAATCGCCCCTTGGTTCAACTAACTCCGCTCTACCTCAATACATCTCTAATAAGAATGACACCTAAAAAGAAAATCTTCGATTAATTAGACACACTATCACTAACTTCTAATAATAAACAGTTAAGATGCGGAAAAACGCCAACGGCGTAAGGAAAACGGAAGAAATGATGGCAAATATTCTGATAATTGAGAAAGTCAACTATACAAAGCCCGGTGATTCCGGCGGCTCGCGTCCGCACAGAATAAACATTGCAAGGGATCATGACAAGGGAAAATACAACTAAACTAATTTAGGAGTATTTTGGGAAGAGTTCTATGATAAAACTTTTTCAAATATGTATTGAAATAGAAATAACGTTCAGGTTAGTAAACCGTGAATCTAATTGCCAGCAATTCATCTCCATTAATTAATGAGGACAACTTCAAAAACCAATTAGAAACTCCAAGTAAGTAACAGGTTTTCGGCGTATCGATAAATTGAGGACCTTAAATAAGAAACAATAAATTTCTCTAATATACTATAGGTACTCCTAAAATTTTTTGAAGGGTAAATTCGTTTTTAGCAGTAATAGTCTAACGTTAAGTTTTGCAAATATAATAACGTAAAAAGTACTCTTCCGAGTCCTTAATAATTTTTTTCCGACTCTCGCAAACTTGTTAGAAGTCTAGTAAGAGTTTACTTCAAGTTAAGTCACTTACTAAAAGTTAGTACGAAAAAAATACAAGAAGATATAAACTAAAACTACAGAGTTCTGGGTAAATGTTTAGGTTTCTTTTTTTTATCTTTGTTGAGATTTCGTCCAATTAAATGTTCCGCAGATAATTAAGTACTGAAAAATTAATAACAATATTTTACCAAATGCACCAGCGTCGTCTCCAATTATAAAAAACGTAAGTAAATTTTGATTCACGTTTAATTTTTTTAATTGCTTTCAAATAATTTCTGTATTTTATTGCTATTACTTTTTTAAGAAATTACTGCATATAGTGGCTTGTGAGCGGCCCTATTAGCCGCCTTTTATTAACCGACTTCCAAATCTCAAAGAAGGAGGATATCAATTCGGTTGTATGTTTTTTTTTTTTTTTAAAGATGGAAAGGACGGCCTGTATATTAACATAATTAATCCTAACATAATTATATAGTAAATACTCGGTAAACCATTTTTGTACCTAAACTAAAATTATACAACGCAGGCCACCGGTAAAACATTCCCATAATTTCAAGTTTCCAGTCTTCTGCTCTAACAATATCTAACGAAATTAACTAAAGCAGAATTAACGACGCAGTTACCAAATTTCATTGCGATGCCTCATTCTTTACTTTCTCATGGTCGTTACCCTGGAATGGACGAAGGACGAATAAATTGTTGCCAAGACTGCTTCACCAACGACACAATTAGTGGGTATACGATAGGTGGGCTGCGCCTACACCATATTAGTAAAGAAGTGTTATTACCAAAGGTAACCGAACGCACCTCAAGCTAATGTGGTCTCCGATTACGCATTCGTTGTTTAGGCCTTGGCGCCAAATCATTAGTGTACTAGTTTCTCAAAAGCTTGTAACTTGTAATAATAACAAGCGGATGTCACTTTTTGACAGCTTTTGTTAGAAAGGGACTTCAACTCGTATTATAAGTTACAAGCTTTTGATAAACAGGGCACAGCCTCGAGAAAAATATTTGCGAATCAATCAAACAGCCAGTACGAAATGTAGATTTTTTACGAAACAGAATACTCGCAAATATAGCATACTTGTGTCGTTAGATTCGACGAACCCCTCTTTGTGATATTCCGGTCAGTTTCGGCAAAAAGTTTTGTGTTAAAAAGGTAGCCTGTATATTGGTTGAGTTTATTGCGTTTTGTCCAAAATCTGTATTGGTTTCGGAATTCATTGGAATTTTTATTTGTTTACGAATACGTTCTTAAACTAACAGTTTGAAGCGCTTTTGTTATTTTTGGCAAAGTATTTTTATACGCTAAATCTTTTACATACCTACCTATACTTTAAGGAGCAAATAACGCCAATTTATATTTTATTTATATATTATGTAACGAGTATTTTGGAAAACCTCGTAGAAAAGTCTAGGCTAAACCCAATGATCCAACTCAGAGGAAAAACTAGGCACTAGGCCTGTGATAAAGATAATGAAAACAATCATACGGCACAATCTAACGTCATGCAAACAACACTTGTATAATTAATATTTAATTTATGCTACCTATTTTATGTCCAAGGGTCCGTTTCTCAGCAGTTTCTAACTTGTAATACAAGTGGAAGTTCCTTTCTAACAAAAACTGTCAAAAAGTGACATCCGCTTGTATTACTAAAGTACCTACCAATCGTTGTACAGTTGTAAAGCTATTAATCGCCCCATTAAAATGTTATACGATCAAAAAAATACTGATAAGTGTAATAAAAATGTAGCGGTAAACTCAAATTTTGAGGATCTTGTGTTAGGAAGTTATAACTACCATAAAAAAACTGATACCCTTAGATATAAAAGTATAGGTATATACGAATTACGCCTTCGCCTTGAGAAGCTCTTGTTTTTTTGTTAGTGGAAATCCGCATTTCTTGAAAACTTTCTTACCTTAACTTACCTTAACTAAATAAAGGAAAGGAAAACGCATTAACCGACTGACCGTTACATTACTTCTGAGTTGGAAGTAATTTGGGTTCTAATAAGAATTCCCTGTTCTCGGCTACTGCAAAAATGGCATCTTTTGAACGAAATTTGAACACTTCGCGTTAACGGCTGGGTGGGTTCAACAACCTGCGAGATTATACATATAGGTAAATATGACGAGCTCGTATAAACCCCCCTTTCATTACGTAACGTTTAATGGTACGACTATTATCTTTATGCTACCGTTCGGTTGTCAAATTAACCGCGTTTATGAGACATACGTAACAAGCGTAGTTTGTTTTCCTCAGAAGGAAGTATGTAGTGTACACCACAGTTGATTTAAGTACTCTTTTAGACTAATATTTCTGGAACAATCGACTTTTGTTTGCAAATGTAACAAGGGAGCAACTTTATTTATGTTTTCCCTTCAAATTAAAGATTCAACCTGGCAGCAACGAAATTTTGACATTTGTGGTAGCAATGCAGTCGGCACTCGGCAGTAATGTGCACCAGACTGCAGCCGTAATGGTGCCGACTGGATTAGATACTGCAGTAAACGTCAAAAAAAAACATTTTATCAAGACATGTTTTATGCTAGATTTGAAGTTTCCTGCAGTAACGCAGCTGACAGTATTACTACTGTAGTATTACGGCGCGACATTACTGCAGCAGTAACGCTGGTGCAGTCTGAATCCGAACGGTATCTAAGGTACGCTGACGTCCGCGATACTTAGAATAATCATCAAAGTATGTACACAGTAGATTAATTAAAGTGTTCTTAGCATTCCTACTTAAGTAAGTACCTACTTACACCTATGTAAATACCCAAAACTTATAATACCGTATTCTTGACACTAGCAGCCATTTTGTTACTTAAGTACTTTCATTCCATTTCCATATCCCAGCATGAAAATATCGAACATAAATTGCAAGCGGTTCTTAATCTTTTCAATCAAATATTTTCCGTCCGTGTTTTGTTACGGCACCCCTACTTCCACGTGAAATGAAGAAACATCGAGTGCAATTTGTATAAATTAATATGTCGTTTTCGTCGTACCTTCTAAAGAAATATTAGCATACGAATACGGTAAAGACGAAAAATGCTTACGGATGAAAATAACATTAGATACACCAAGTAGGTATACAGTATAAGTCCCCTTTAATATCGCAAAACGTTCCCTGCAAAAAATAGGCCGCGTCAGTCACTGCTAGTCAGATTTTATCCAGTGACCGTAGTCAATAATCGGCAAAAACGAGACCAAATAAAAGTAACCCCAGTATCTATGTTCCGAAATATGTTTCTCCGATGTAGGCAGGTACCTATCGTTTACTGAAATTAATTTGTTGAAGTGCATATTTTTTGAAAACATATACTTAATACTTTTTTTATTTATAAACATAGTGTTAGTTAAATTAAAACATATCTGACTAATTTAGTACCTATCTTATATAAAATATTTGGAAGTATGAGTCAACAACCGTAGGAGTATCTACATTGCAAATATGTAAAAGTGTTTAGTAACTAAATTTGACATCACCTACTTATATTATATAATATGTATACCATACAACTAAACAATAAGACGCTGACGCTGGATGCGGGTCGCTTCCAACCGGCACGTATGGAGGTCCAAGGTGGAGGCCTATGTTCAGCAGTGGACGTCTTATGGCTGAGATGATGATGAAACAATAACATAATTGAAGGTCACTCTATCATAAGATCATAACCTCGAAGATTCCCTTAAATCTTACGGCCGTGCGAGCGATAAACTTTCCAATAATGACGGGTGTGGTGATTCAGTTACCGATAACAGTAAATCACACGCACTTGTCCGAAAACTAGCAATACTCGTCCCTCACAACGTACTTATTTCACCAATACACTAACATAGGTACCTCAATAGTTGCGACTCAACGCACACGGTCGTAAAAACACGCATCACTACCTTCGCATGGTCACCAGTTTTTCCTGGCTAACACGCGACTGATTTACAACAATGCGTCATAATCATGAGCTACAATGACGCTAATATGACGTCGCGAGGGCTAGGTCATAACATTACGTTAAGACACAGAAAACTGCCTATACAAGCCTAATGCTACTCATATTGTCCGCGCCGTAAGTCACCAAATTATGAGGAAGAAACGAGGGGTGGTTGGTCTGTGCTTTCAATTTTAAAGGCTATATCATCAAGAGTAGATAAGTTATTTATTTATAGTATGGCATGTGTACATGTCACTGAATTACATAGGTACATAAAAAGTAAACACTTCATAGCAATTTCTTTAACATTTCTATCGTACCGATAATATTTGGTTTGAAGTCTGTTACTTGCTGTGTTTATAAATTCCACGTATATCCGGTGTGAGTGAATTGCAAAAAAATTGTACATAAGATGCATGAAAGTGTGTTAGCGTATGATATAGACTTATATGTGTACGAATTAAGTACAATAAATACAATACAATACAATTTACATAGTTAATTTTCGTAACACAAATGAATCAATTAAGTTAAGACTAATCACAGCTTCTTAACTGAGCTTAATTACGTACATTTTTTTTTGCAATTCACTCGTGTATCTTTAAGTAGGATTAATCTTATTCAAGGCGCATTGCCTAACGCGTGTAGCTCATAAGAATTTTATGTGTATTATCAATATTATTTATTATACCTACCAGAAACAGTCTTCAGCTCAGTAAAGCAAAGAATATCTGATTTCTAATTAAAATGTTGGTGGCTACTTAATTACTTGGTATATTTTAATAATGTAGGTGCAAAACCTGATCAACGCAGCGACGGGATTTGAAAGATAATTAAAAAGAGCTTTCAACATTGAGCAAAAATAACACTAATCTCCAATGTTGGGAAATATATTTATACCGACTTACAGAGACACACAAAGGCCTAGAGGCGAATTCAAATAAAAAAATATTAAAATTATTTGTCCACGTCCTACAAGTAGCATACAGCTAGAGAGAGATGCACTGATTTGAATGTCGAATATATCTTGATTTGACAATCTGGATACGCCTCCGAGGCCTACATTCGCTTCATTGTTGCATAAATTACATAAATTAATTGGCAACGAACGCGAGTACTTAGCTCGAGCGAAAATGAATTTATGTCACCATAAAATTACGGCTTAATATCGTCCGCTTAGATCATTTCCAGATTGATCGTAAAAATATTATTATGGTGGGAGATGGCTCCAGATATCTGTACTAGTAATTATCACAATATGGCTTTGAGATCAATATAAAAAGCAAACATCATTATGAAAACCTTGCGTGGACAGGACATAGGTATGATTAAGATTATAGGTATTATGAAACGAAAATTATACGTATTATTTTTGGGAAACGACTAATGATTTCACAAATTAACCATCCGAGATATTTTCAATATTTATCAATATATAATTTGCATAAGAAATAACTTTCGTTGATATTTTCAACGAAAATTACAATGAAATTATACAGAAAGCCTTGCTTTCATGGCTTGGCTAAAATTCATAAACAGTTTTGAGACTGCTTGTAGTTAACTTTTTCTAAAGTAGATATAATTTGTAAAAAAAAATATTAGTCTGAAGACATATAAAACTTGTATTGACACGAAAATGCTCTGAAGTCTGATTTGATTTTGATTACACCCCAGACCAAAGACATGGAATCAACCTTATATGACAATAAAAAACTGTGATTTACGTACAATGGATTTTTAATATATTTATAATACTGTAATCATTGAGAATTATGTGGTAAAAAGGATATTTTAAAAGTTAATTACTCAAATTCTAGTTGCGATGATTGTCAGTTCAAGATTTTGTAAGGCAATAAAAATTTGTACAATATATAATTAGGATGTAAGTATAAGACTTAGCGCCAACTTGCGCCATTCCACTAACCCGGGTTAACCGTTTAATCCTGGAGTTACCATGGTTACCAGTACAATTTGACAGTGGGTTAACGATAACGGTTTAACCGCTTAAACCCAGGTTAGTGGGATGGTGTAAGCCAAGTAGCACTTAGGGGGTATTTTTAATCTTATGTTAGTTTTTGGTTACCAATATACAATAATATTTTTTATATTCATATTATAAAATAACCTAAGTTGGTTGGTAAGAGAAGTAAACAAATAAAAGAAACATGAGATACCCATTAAAGAAAACAGCGTTGTTTCTATACTTTTTGCCTCGGGTATACATTCGAATCCCAATGCTTTACCTATTAGGGTAAATCTAATGATCTAATCATGATTCGATAATAATCTTGTTCATTATTATAGCTTACAATATAACTCCGAGTAGTTATTGCACTTACCTATATGCTTAGGTCGGGGTCGGGAGTACCTAATACTCGTAAAGCAAATACCTAGGTACACAAAGTTGATTGATACTAGCAAATATACCTAATATCACGCAAATCGAGCCTCATAAATAATGACTAAGTGCCAAAGCACTTAATTCAACTTGCTGAAAAATTTTAAAATTTATACAAGTATTTAAACATGGACCTTTGTTATATTTATGCTCCATTACTTTCTTTAAAAAGTTATAGGCGAATTTGCTCAACATAAATTGTGAAGTATTGTGTTTTTAAAGCAATTTGTTAATTCTTAAAGTTTCAGTACGTTACATATACATATAACGCGGTATGTATAGGAATTTTAGTTATTAAATCATCATTGGTACCTATTTATTGCAAGTAGGTATTCTATATGTTTACATGCAATTATATTAATGTAAATAACTTCTCTATATAGACTACTCAACCAACTACCACAATGCTTTTGAAAACTTTACAAATCGTTTCATGAGTCCGTAATATAGTAGTCCTTAAAAGTAGGTACCTAAAAACTTTACATTGCAATCTAATTTTTTTCTACTCAGCAGGTTCCTTCTTCCCAGAATAGTAGTAGATAATAAAAGTATTTATTTTAAATTCGAGTAATAAAAAAATATCTGTACAGGTATTTTAAATGCAGTGTGTTTACAAAAAATAATGTGGATGTGCCGCCCTTCCACACATCGATTGAAACCACTTTTCTACCCTACCCACATATGTATTACCTAACCCTTTGCCTATGTACTTATGATTGTTTTAATGTAATAAATTTTTGTTGTTATTCCAATGTGGATGTCCACTGTCAGACGTAGGTAGGTAATTAAATGTTTTTATGCACATTAGTCGCAGCGTGTGTACACGGACTTTTTCGCCAATTTTATAAACAGCTTCCGGCCCCAAAGGCTTAATAAAACCATTTTATTAATCGCACCCCATCACTTGCAGAGCGTGTACACGAACGCTGCGAAAAATTGCCTGCAGCTGAATAGTAGTTGTGGATTGTGGATCTAAATTGCGCGAATTTTCGGAATCCCGGATTAAATTGCGGCCTCGCGGCGGTTTCCAAAGTTTGTAATATGGATAGCTTAGCGCTTATAACATTATTAGTGCTTAACGATAGGCTAGGAATGCTTAATAACCGTTTTGGCGCGGATGTTTTATTTTAGAAATCGTAGGAATTATTTTAATATTAAATTGTAAAGGAAATTTAACGCCCGTGTAGTTATACCGTACCTTTGTTTGTTTCTAGGAACGAATAATTAGTAGCACACTAATGAACACAAATATAAATTAATAATTTACAAGTCTAAAAATTCGGTTTTACAGTTTAGTCAGATCAAAATTTCTTACACAATATTTAAAATAATTATCACAATTCTGTATTAGTATTTACCAAAAGTATCTTACCTCAGCGAATCTTCATCACTTTATTCACTCGCGAAGTCACTCACACAAATTTTGGGGGTTACTCCCGTCCTCTATTAGGACTAGATCAGTACTGCGGGCGGCGCGCACGCATGGCCCAGACGCGACTCGCTATTACACCATATACGACCGAATATAGAGAGAGTACTTGCACCATCCCAGTAAACCGGGGTTGACCCGTTAAATTGTACCAGTGTCAAATTGTACTGGTAACTGTGGTAACTCCAGGTTTTACCGGTATTCCACTAACCCGGGGAATGGTGCAAGTCGCGATAAGTATCTTTGGAAAGGTCGTCTAGCTGGATTAGGGACAGTCCTTTAACTGTACATAGCTGTATTAAATGTAGATGGAGTTTACTTTGTATGAATTATAGCTACCGAATCCATAGGTTTTCAGCACGAAAACCGTAACGTAAACAAAAAACCCGACTGCTTAAAAAATAACTGACTGCTGAAAAAGGAAAAACAAGTATCACAATACGTATATAAAATTCAACTGATTACCTAATATTTTAAGGTTTAAGACGAAACGGGAGCTGAGCTAAAAGTCAATTTTGAGATTTCAAGCTGAATATACCCGTCGCTCTGACGGAGCGTAACCGCGGCGTGAGAGACTGTATTTGTGTGTGTAATGCACGCACACAGACGCGTGTGGTGCGCCCGTACTCGCGCTGGCGCGCACCTCACTGATTGCAATTTGCATTGTCACTTTTTGTTACTGCTACTACTAAGTAGGGTAATTCGCCCGTAACTGGCCAATTTTAATAACTGGCCGCCCTAAACTAAAAATGAATCCTATTCACCTATAAACAGTGGCCACCAGGCCAATTCGTCAGTGGCCACCCCAAACCAAAAATGAATTATATTCACCTATAAATATGTAGAATTAATTTTAGTATAAGGTGGCCAGTTATTGAAGTTATTGAAATCTTATACTAAAATGAATTCTATTTATAGGTAAATAAAATTCTTTTTTGGTTTGGCGTGGCCAGTTACTAATAGTGGCCTGTTACTGGCAAATTACCCTATTTATGTACTTAGTGGTTAATACTAGTATCAAGTAAGTATTTTTTTTTTCAATAATGCTCAGAATCGAAGTATGACAAATATAAATATTAACGTCTTTGTAAGACAGGATTGGACATTCTATAGAGTAAGAGTAAGTGTATGAAACAACCAATTCAGCTAGGACTAGGGAATGCAATCTAGATCTCGCAATTTCGAGATCTCGCTAGATCTCGCACGTATTTCCGAAATTTAACCTAGTTGACAGGAAATCTCGATATATGGAATCTAGGTCGAGATCTCGATTAATATTTTCGAGATCTCGAACAAGACTGAAAGTGAAATACTTTGTTTTAAGTAATATATGACCTTAGATTCACGTTGTTCAGGCAGTGCTATTATGTGTCCGGCTTTAGCTCTATTATTGTTACGCAGTTTCTAAGTAAAGGTAAATAGTGGTTTAATATCGATAGCATTTCATAGAAGTAAAGTAAAAATTAAAATTGATTTTATGTTAAATGTCAATTTAATTTGTTGTTGTTATTTTCAAAATATAACATGAGGTACCTTAAATAAGTAGTATGTCGGCGGCATATCGTAAAATCGTAATCCTAGGCGTATCATGAAACGCCACCATTTCCTGATCTAATATTAACCCAGGCATATCACGATCTTCCTTATGAAAGAGACGGCAGATCCATCAGAGCAATGCATTCTTTGATATTCCTAGCTTCATAGCGGGCGCATTGTAAAATAATTGATCGAGAAATCATATATTTTCAATGATTTTGTAAACGACTACAGTTATGACTACGGTTATTAGAAACCAATTATAGTATGTTTAATATTCTTTCTTATGGTATGCATCACCAATTAATCAGTAAAATAGAACCCGAGAAATAATGATCAGTTGAGGTCCGTCGCCCGCTATTTACGTGACGGAACAAAATTCATCATTACTTTGTTATACAATATCATACAGCAATAAAACTTATGTTTTTGGAAAGCCAATGAAATTTTTCGTATATTTTATAATAACATTAATTGCGGTAAAGTTATAATTTATTGAGTTAGACGCATGTTTTGTCAGTACTTATGCCATCCATGCACGGTAAAAAATCATATATTTTAAATATTTTGTAAATGACTACAGTTATGACTACGGTTATTATAAAACAATAATTGCACGTTTAATACTCTTTCAAACGACATCTCACACGAACCGATCGGTCCCATAGGACTAAAGACGTGAACAAATATCAATGCTGGTCGGCCGCCCACTTTTCCTTCCTTTTTTCGACACGTCCCCCCCCCCTCCATAAAATAAAAACTGGTCTATTCATATTCTGGAGACCACGAGGAACACGTCCATACCAGTTTTAGGTATTTAGAAGAGACGTTGACGAAAATCGTGAAGGAGACGACTTTTGTTTAATTTGCCTATAGACTATAGGAATATCATAATATCACACCTTGAGGTTTGCACAAAATGGCTGGTGTTCGCTAGGCAGATCATGAAATGTCGGCGTTTCATTATATTCCTAGGAATATCTCGATACGCCCGATTTTACGATGTCTATATGTATGGAATTCTTAGAGATTTTTGATTAAAATAACACATTTTTAGTTACTTTGTCAAATTCGATCTCGTCGAGATATTAATCTCGATCCCGAAAATCTGACTGTCGAGATCCCGAAACACCCAATCTCGATTCGGATTATTCGTGCGAGATCTCGAATCGCCAATCTTGGTGCGAGATTGCATTCCCTAGCTAGGACCTTAAATTGCTCGACAATTACGGAGCGTGACTGTACCTAAAAATTTTGTAAACCCATAACCATGCAATAAAATATTTTTGATTTTGATTTCTAATTTGAAATATTAGAATCAAAAAGTTCGAAATAGATTGTACCTATGTAACTACAAAAATGTGTTCCCTCTCAACGCAAAACCCCTTGTGTCTTAGGAGGATCTAGATATTTTCACACAAGACGGTTTATCGATAACTTCTTACATCACTAGATTATCGACATTAAATGTCGACTATTGCCCATCACTTTTCTGGCTGTGTACGTATTTAGAAACTTGACTCCGCCCCTAAAATTAGTGCGATAGGGACAACTGCAGCTGAGGCGAAAAATCCTGCGTAAAAATGACAAAAATCGAGGTTTCGTACTCCTCTTTTTCCTCCAAAACTTAACCAATCGTAACCAAATTTGGAAATCTAAATGATTATGAAATTATCTGTGTCGGACCGTTTTGCTTTTTTGGCTAATTGATATCAGTTTTGAATACCACGCCTCTCATTGCGGCATAGTCAATTAGGCCATTTTGGCCATTTTTGAAGGACTCTAGCACCTTAAAAAACAAAAATATCACAAAAAGCAAAACGGTCCGACACAGATACTGACAATGTTAATCTGTGTTGAAAAAATCATTGCTCTAGCTTCAAAAACCACGGAGGAAAACGAGGAGTACGTTTGTATGGAGGAATGACCACTCCTGTTGGCTCTTAATAATATTAAACATCAAACTTCTACGAGTATGATATTATGACGTGTAAAGGATGACACGCTAATAATACCACTGTCCATGCCCGGGCCGGGGCGCCCGACACTTTTTTTCTATGACAGGTGATGGTGATCACGTGAGGCTTCTTCTCCAGATAATTGATGTGTACGGCGCCCGCTCACCGGCGTCCGGACCGTTGTAGCATGAGTCACCCTTATCAAGTCTGGCCAGACTACTTAGCCTAGCCCGGGCTCTTAAAATTACTGCCAACTTAGCTTGTTCTAACTTTATAATGCAGGTGATAGTCAACTTTACTTATACCTATCATTAGCATACGGTCTCGCACACTCACACACACACACAACACACACACACACACACACACACACACACACACACACACACACACACACACACACACTCGCGCGCGCGCGATTCCCACACACACTCATACTCATTATTAATATACGTAATTTAACATAACACATAACATAGCATAGCCTATTATTTTCCTAATGTTAAAACAAAACTTTAATGTTATATACTAAAATACTTATTTCCCCTACATATAAGTACTCCAGATTAATACATTACATTGAATTGTTAACTTAACAACTGTTGTTACTTTAGTAACTTTAGTCTAATTTTATAGTTTAATGCATTACTTTTGTACCTACATAAATAACGAATAATGTATTGGTTTGTATACCCTTAACTTGTTGCTGGAAGAGCGGGGTCTCCTGTCACAAGTATTAATATACTTACTAGGAGGTCCCAACCCTTTCTCAATTTGTAACACAATGACTGTGACCAATAAACGATTTTTCATTTTTCATTTTCATTTTCATAGTATAAATTGTAATTAATTAAATATAAAAATGTAGGTACAAAAAAAATAATTGTTAATAATAATTACTTAAACATGAATTTAGGGAATAGGCTATAGGAACTCCGAACAGTAGCAGGCTGATCAAATACGGCAACAGTTTGCTTACGTTGTCTACGGTCTTGATCTGTTTCAAACTGTACAATATGATTTTAACACTAGTTCAGACAATTTAATTTTAATTAACACTAGTTCAGACGATTTAATTTTAATTAACACTAGTTCAGACGATTTAATTTTAATTAACACTAGTTCAGACGATTTAATTTTAATTAACACTAGTTCAGACGATTTAATTTTAATTAACACTAGTTCAGACGATTTTCAAATCTTTGAGTTGTAGAGAAATTGTACGATACCTACCTATCTATACAACTAACAATTAGACCATTATGTCATGATCATGAAAAATTCCTGAAGCATCCGTTTACATTTTCACGGGGCTCCTGGTACCGAAACTTTCGCAACTATGTTACGAATATACTTCATCAAATAGTTTTTAGTCATAACAGTTTTATTTTAAAACACGACGTTCTTGTACTACCATACAATTGTACATACATTGCCACTTCTCTATGTACAGTCGCCATCAGATATATCGGAGCGGCTTAGGCGCTCACAAATACTGAACACGCCTCTATTGTCAGGGCGTTAGAGTGCGTGTTCAGATATTGTGAACACCTTGGCCGCTCCGATATATCTGATGGCGACTGTACTAAGATCCTAGTCACAGGTCTGTGACTCTATTTTTTGCAAACACACGTTATTCTACTAAATTGGCTTTCAATAACCACTAATCAAAGATTACGGCATTCAAAAATTAAACCGTTAACCGATTAAATGAAGTAGGCAGCTCCGTAAATGCTTCCGCGGGTGATAAGCGGCGCAATGACCGGCGCAATTAAATATTTATACAGTTGGGTCGGCGCAGGCGTTTAGAGTTCATGGGCAACTTGGACTAGCCAGTTTAACGTTATCTCGTAATCTGTTATTAATATGCTTCTTTAGAGAGCGTCCTTACACTGGTCATAACTTGGACTAGCCAGTTTAACATTATTTTGTAATCAGTTATTAATATGCTTCTTTAGAGAGCGTCCTTACACTCGCCCGTTCTCGGATAGCGGAATGACAACACGGCTCGAGATCCAGACGAGGAAAGCGCGGTGATAAAAGAGATCTACTGCCGTATTCGAACTTCAAGATATTCACAAGAGACGACACGTACTAGATCCATTCTAGATACGTTATAGTTTAGATATCAACTAGTTCTCTTTTGCAGCGCAATTCGGGCAACCAATGTCACTTTTACGTTAGATAGAGTAAGATGTATTAGCTGTGAATTGGATCTCTAAGTCATATCCTGTGGAAATCGTTCAAAAGTATCTCCAGAGTCGCGCAAATGTCAAATTTGACAGGTTAAATCTTAAACATATCGTTATCGTATCTTGGTTATGTCTAAAAGATATCTAATAGATGTCTATTTCAAAATCCGAATCGAGCCCTAAGAACTAACTTACCTTTTAAATTTTACTATCTTTTAAATAAGGCTTGCCGCTTTTTAGTACGCTATTGCCAATCCCAATGATAAAGGTGCCCGGATTTAGGCGGAATACAGTGGAAATTAAAAGTGTATTAATAGTACAAGACGAGGTTCAGAAGGTTATCATGAGCATTGTTATCGACCGGTAATAAGGTTACGGGGTGATGTTGAATAATTAAACAATGAGAAAGCTATCGCATGTAGATTAGTCTGTACCTAATACCTCTTCCACATAATTCGTGCTCTAGTTGTCGCAACGTATAATGCGTATTTTCATAATTATGAATATTTTTACTACGTAGCTTATTGTTAGTCGCATACCTGGGCATATACACACTAAAGAGGGTCACTTAAAAGTGTACCATTTACTTTTTTTGAAAATCCAATACGTTTTGGGTTATTTCTACTCAAAATCACCAGGACTATTGATTTAAAAGAAAAATGTGTCCTAAAAACATGTCAGTTTTGTAACGCATTTTCACATAGGTACCTATATTTTGTATTGACCGTTACAAAACTGTCAGATGCGACGTTCTAAATATAAACAAAGTATAAATACACTTCGAGCTAAAATAATAATCGATTTTTTTGTGAAATTTTGAAAAGTATTTCAATTATGGTCTATTCTATGTAATTGCCCTTAAATTATGTGGTATGTATGTATGTATGTCACTTTATTGCACATAAACAGGTTTACATAAAATGGACAAAAACAAAACAAAAATAAAAATGTTATGTACAAAGGCGAACGTATCCCTAAAAAGGATCTCTTCCAGCTAACCTTTGAGAAAATGCGAAAGGATCAGATACTAACAGGTGAAAGACAATTTAATATGGACAAATAGCACTATGAGAATTTTGGATACACATAAAGGACGACGAGAGCAAAAATACTGTGGTCGTATCAAAAATACTGTACCTATCGTACTTGCTGGAAAATATCCGGATACAGGGCTATAACCGCAAAATCGAAGTTCGCAAATTACGGGCATCTTTCTCTGTCACTCAAATTACGCCGTCATTAGATTAACAGAGAAAAATCTCCACATTTGCAAATTTCGGTTTCGCGGTAGGCCCTCAAATCACTCATTTAGTCAGTCATATTAATCCCGAAGCCGCATTTCACGCGTTATTCGTGGAGTGTGTAGCGAGCATTTAAGTAGGTAAATTAGGTAGGTACGGCGCGATTCGGGAAATGAATTAGAGATTCACTAGATATGAAATACTGAAGATATGTGACGCTCCACGGGAAAAGGTACCTTATGGCGGCTGGCGCTTACGTCCCATAGCGCCGCAATAATTTAATATAGCGTCACATATCTTTACTATTTCATATCTAGTTAGTCTCTAATTCATTTCCCGAATCGAACCAGTAGTACCAAGTAGTACTAAATAATGTGTTTGCTGAAATTTACACCGGTTGAATCTTTGATAACCGTGACCCCTGGTTTGTGCTACTGGCATCCAACCAAAAGACACTAACTACCTTTCGACTGATGCGAAAACACGTGTTTTGTCAAAATGTAAAATAATATTATACTGTCACGAAAAGCTCTTGTGATAGATTTTTTCAATTTCAGGAGCTTTTATTCCACTGAATACTTACAGCAGGTATCCCATAAATGCCGGAAATAAATCGCACTCGGAATAGCTAAGTTTATCGGAAACTATTTGTCTTGAGCCTTTGTATTTGGTCACAGCACAGATCACGTACTCATAGGTATATACATATACTACTTGTAGTATATATACATACTATATAAAATAAACGCGTACCTATGGGCTTGTGATAATGGTAAGGATGGGCCACGTGCGGTGTTCGCGGTGAGCAATAAGCAAGAGTAAGTACATATTTAGCAAAAATTATGAAATGATGTGGGTCCTAAATTTATAATGTATTTTTAATTTATATTATTTGAAAGCGACTTATAAATACAATGTGATCAACTACAATTAGGTGAAAGATATACCGGATAATCCGTTCGATGTTATCCGATCGACGAGCGCGTTTCATAAGACGGAGTCCATGAAGGGTAGTCTTTTTAAGGTTAGTGATTTGGACGAAACGGAGCGGCGGGACGATCTTTGAATTGTATACGATTCGGTAGAGTATGATTCACATTTATTTGCAGGTCACCTTTCACAAACATTATGCCCAGAAATGTAATAAAAAAACAATAAAATGGTCTATTCATTTTAAGCATTCGTTTACATTGTACAAAGTTGGTACCTACCTCTTTTTTAGGGTTCCGTACCTCAAAAGGAAAAAAACGGAACCCTTATAGGATCACTCGTGCGTCTGTCTGTCTGTCTGTCCGTCAGTCACAGCCTATTTTCTCCGAAACTACTCCAGACCAATTAAGTTGAAATTTGGTACACATATGTAAGTTTGTAACCCAAAGACGGACATGTAACGTAAACAAATGAATATTAAACATGGGGGCCACTTTTGGGTGTGAAATGAGAAAAACAAAAATAAACATTTTCAAACTATATCGTGTTATATATCAAATGAAAGAGCTCAATGTGAGAATCTCAAATATATTTTTTTATAATTTTAGAATAAACAGTTTAGAAGTAATTCAAGAAAATAGGCAAAAAATTACCATCCCCCCCCCCCCCTTTATCTCCGAAACTACTGGGTCTAAAATTTTGAATAAAATATATAAAATAGGTCATTACCTATAGATGACAGAAAAACCTATTAGAAATATGTAGTCAAGCGTGAGTCGGACCAATTACTTAGTTTTTGATCCGACCCCTACTGGTTTTTTAAGGCAATTCACACGCGTTTCACATATATAAAAAGAAAATATTTAAAAAAAAATTGTAATGTACGGAACCCTTGAAACGCGAGTCCGACTCGCACTTGGCCGGTTTTTTAAGTATCAAATAGCTATATTAAGAGGCACAGGTCTTCCTTAGTCAGTAATTAAATTTAACAACAATATTAAATAGAATAAACTAATAAAAAAATAACATCTCAATGAAATAAATGTAGTACCTGTGTAAAATAAATGAATTATCTACATGTCATGATTCATGATGCAGATAGCCAAATTTATATATTTTATACTTTCTTTAGAAGATAATACCTCCTGTTTGGTTAATTACTTTCTAATAAGTAAAAATTTTCTTATGAAAGATTTCAGAAATTGCGGAAATTTTGAGAATGTTCTGCAACTTACACGTTGGTACCTAAATGTGATAAGTAATGAATAGGTACTTATATACAGGATGGCCAAAAAATAACTGCATTCACTTTTACTATGGGACCAACCCCGAAATCGCGAAATATTCATGACAACTAAAACAAAATATAAAACTAAGGCCTGATTCGAAACAAATTTGACAAATTCAGAGTGATTTTTCTTGGATATTTTCTAGCTTACTTTATATATACACTACGACATTATAATTATCAGAATCACAAAATTATTATACCAAAAATTTTTTTTTTTATCAATTCTAAGATGATCAAAAAAATCAAATAAACGCCGCCGTCTTTTTAATTAGGCGCCAAATTGCTGTCAAAAACTTGATAAGTATGGAAGAAACTTGCACATAACTAATTTCCAACATAACCTGTTACCTAATATTATACCAATACTGAAAGGTAATTTCATTGCAATATCCATGAAACAATGAGGATCTAGACATATCTTCAAATATCTGGCGTATCAGGAATTTCGTCGATGTGGTGTCAGTTACCGGGCATTGGTTACTTTTCGACAGAGAAATCGACACCAACATCACTAAAAGAAACGGTTCGCAGCTTTAGTTTAATAATGCGGATTTCCAATAAGTATTACTTTGATAATATTTGGAGATGATCCACGATGTTTATGAGGCAATCAGCATGCTTAAGCCAGTACCCTCGAAATCGGACCAAAAAACTTGATTCAACAAAGTCCCACAGTATTGACCTATTGAACGGTATGGAGTGGAGTGTCCAAGGAATTAGTTCGTTAAAACAACAAAAACTATATGCAATATAATATTTCAAAATAAACATTGTTCTTGATAGGACTCAAACTAAGAAACTGTCAAAAAACACTGTCGGATGTATGATGGAGGGCATACAACAAAACTAACGACAGGAGCGGGAAGAAATGGAAAATGATGAATTTACTTATAAATAACAATTTTTAAACAAATTTTCAATAAATTATGGAAAAACAAATCTTGATTCAGCTAGCTTCAGTACCATTAATAGGGTTTTCAATTTGGCAGATTGAATTCGAATCAGGCCTTATGTAATAAAGTGACAAATATTAATAGACAAAAGGTATAAAAATATAAATAATATAAAACCTATATAGTCCTCGTCTTACTGAGATGCGTGTGATGGTGAAATTATAACCTAAAACGCTTTTTCGTCATGAACTATGTCCGGGGTTGCTCATTAATTAAGCGAGTAGCGCTTTTTGACAAAATTGATCTAAAACATTTTTGCCCTACCAAAAAGTTAAGGTTCAGGGTAAACGTACTAATGCCCGACATGCTAATGCCCATAGATGACACCTTGCTGCCACCTCTATTGACAATGACTTAAGTTTCCAAATTACTTGTACTGGGACCGCGTCGAGCACCAATACGTTTACCTTAAGTAACCTTTCTAAGCTCCAAGTTTTTCGTAAAAAATGAAAATATAATGCGGCGAAAGAAGATGCTCAATTTAGGAGGTACTTGTAATATCGTTATCGAAGCAATAAGTAACAGCGGGTCGGCTGGGAGCGTACGATAAAGCCGAGGTAAATTAGACGACCTAACAACGCGTAAGTTAAGGGTACTTACCTCTACCTATGTAACTTTATGTTCATGACCTTCGCTCGTTCTTTATGCAAAGGTTGTCCATCGCTGTTCAACGTGGCAACGCGGCGAGCGTCATGGGCTCCTTTGCATCTGGAGTGGTGCGGGGCGTATTTTGTGAATATATATATAGTTCTTGTACTTGTTTTTGTAATAGTTAAGTCGATTTTAGATTATTGTGTATCGCTGTTCGGTTTATCTTGTCAATTAAGTCACTCTACGTTTATGTTTCATCAGGTTCGAATTCGAATATTTAAAATTTATACATAAAAAATGTAGGTAGGTATATAGGTAGCTACAGCTAGATTGGAAAACGCACATAGGTATTTTAGGTACTAGCGCATGTTAAGAGGGGTCTATCGCAAACTTGTAGTTTTGTATTGAATTGTTACACGTGTTAAGGAGTAACTACGTCACAATCTAAAATGCTTCATATAGGTATGAGTTTTACATTACCCAGGTCGGACCTTTTCTTAAAATAGTTTTCGATCTATTTCGGAATAATGACGGGCTAGAGAGGCGGCGACTCAGAAACTGAGATTATTTTATTTGTTTCTGCCTTATGTGATCAAAGAAACGCGAATAATATAAAGGACTCCCGTTTCTGAAAGGGGTAGTTACCCTAATAAGTACTTATAATTTGTGTTGTGGGATGATCAGGTTAAGTGATCAAATTAAACTGTTTTCTTTGAATTCTGGAAACACATGCACCGGCGATAGAGATTTGTATGTATAAACTTATAAATGATGACTCACGCTAGACCAGGCCGGACCCGGACAGAAGCGTCGACATGTCATTTTCTATGACAGCTGACGAGGTGCTTTTCATTCTAAAAGAAACGCTGGAAACTCCGACCCGGACCCGGCCTGGTCTATAGTTCGTTTTTTTAGCATTAGATATAAGGTAAACAATCTTGATGTGTCTTTTAGTTGAAAAACACATTTTAAAAATAAGTTACGGCAAATATGTAACAATTATGAATCTAATACGATCATTTATATTCTTCTGCTTCCATAAATAATAGTTACAGATTATAAAAAAGCGTTTTTCAATTAAAAGACCTGTCAAGATCGCTTACCTTCATTCAAGTTCTTTCTAATGCTAAAAAAACGAACTATAGCTTGAGTTATCCTTTAGTTAGCAGTTTGTGTCTGCTACATCATTGCAAAAACGTATAATCTAGGAACATTCCCCTTAATGATCTTCCAGTTACGTAAAAGCAAACCGGATCATGTATCCGTTAATTCGTCTTCATTATCACCCTCATTAATCTAGGCATTTTTCCAATATCGTTATCTTCAAATAAATGACACCAAAATGTTACAGTGTCAATAGCAGTTATTAATGAGTTTTTTGATAGCCGGCAATTTATAAGCCAAATATTTGATAGCCAGCCGGCCTAGCCAAGGTTACAATCGCTATCGCTTCGACAACGACAAGCATTATGTCTCTCTATCACTCTTCCATATTAGTGCGACAGTGATAGTTGCGTTTCGATCGCTACGGAGCGTAAGCGATCGACATCTTGGCTACGCGGCCAGATTGGATCGTTTTATCGATAGACCAGGCGGCGTAGCACGGTCGCGTTTTTATCGCTTGTCACCATGCCTGTCACGTTCTAACAAGTATGTTAGTGCGAAAGGGACGCGCATAGTGATAGTCGTTAAAAATGGAACCGTGCTGCGCCCGCAGAAAAGAAATCAAGTTGCGATAAGCTGTCTTAGTTAAATAACATTGTGGTTTCTCAAAACTTGTATTTTGTGACTTTTAATAGATTTGTTGTACTTTCTAGTATTTAAGTTTTTTATTATTGTATAATGTTAATTTGTAAGGTTATGTATCTATGGGCCTCAGTTGCCTATTAAATAAATGCTCTGATTGATTGATAGAGAAATAAGTAGGTAAGTTTAAATAATACGTTTTATGATAGGAATAATAAAACTTGTTATTAATAAGTTTTAAACTTGCTTAAAGCTTGCTTGCGTACTAAGCTTAAATCTTATAATAAACTAGCTGTGCCCGCGGCTCCGCCCGCGTGGAATTCAGTCTGTGTCAGTAAGCGGCTTTGGTAGGCGTACACTGCGTACAGCGTGGCACGTACCGTACGTCGGTCTATACCCGACTCTTTTAGTATATGAGGGCGCCGAAGGCGCCCGGCTTTGGAACGCGTACAGCGAGCCACGTACGTCGGATTACGCCCGACGCTTTGAGTATGAGGGCGCCGAAGGCGCCCGGCTTTGGTAAGCTACCACGTACGTCGGTCTACTCCCGACTCTTTTAGTATGAGGGCGCCGAAGGCGCCCGGCTTTGGAAAGCGAACAGCGCGCCACGTACGTCGGGCTACGCCCGACGCTTTGGGTATGAGGGCGCCGAAGGCGACCGGCTATGGGACGCGTACAGCGCGCCACGTACGTCGGGCTACGACCGCCTCTTTGAGTATGAGGGCGCCTTCGGCGCCCGGCTTTGGGACACGTACCGCGAGCTACGTACGTCGGATTACGCCCGACGCTTTGAGTATGAGGGCGCCGAAGGCCCCCGGCTTTGGTAGGCGTACAGCGTGGCACGTACGTCGGTCTACGTCCGACTCTTTTAGTATGAGGGCGCCGAAGGCGCCCGGCTTTGGAAAGCATACAGCGCGCCACGTACGTCGGGCTACGCCCGACGCTTTGGGTATGAGGGCGCCGAAGGCGCCTGGCTTTGGGACGCGTACAGCGCGCCACGTACGTCGGGCTACGACCGCCGCTTTGAGTATGAGGGCGCCGAAGGCGCCCGGCTTTGGAACGCGTACAGCGAGCCACGTACGTCGGATTACGCCCGACGCTTTGAGTATGAGGGCGCCGAAGGCGCCCGGCTTTGGTAGTCGTACAGCGTGGCACGTACGTCGGTCTACGCCCGACTCTTTTAGTATGAGGGCGCCGAAGGCGCCCGGCTTTGATAAGCGTACAGCATGACACGTACGTCGGGCTACGCCTGACACTTTTAGTATGAGAAAGTCGTAGTCGCTTGGCTTTGGTCCGCTTCCAGCGCGCCACATACATCGGGCCACGCCCGACTCATTTAGTATGAGGGCACTTAAGGCGCCGTCTTTGGAACTGGTACAGCGTGCCACGTGCGTCGAGTTACGCCCGATGCTTTGAGTATGAGGCCGCCGACGACGCCCGGATTTGGTAAGCGTACAGCGTGGCACGTACGTCGGTCTACGCCCGACTGTTTTAGTATGAGGGCGCCGAAGGCGCCCGGCTATGGAACGCGTACAGTGCGCCACGTACGTCAGGCTACGCCCGCCGCTTTGAGTATGAGTGCATCGGGCTACGCCCGACTCTTTTAGTATGAGGGCTCCGAAGGCTCCCAGCTTTGAAACTGGTACAGCGCGCCACGTGCGTCGGGTCACGCCCGATGCTTTGAGTATGAGGGCGCCGAAGGTGCCCGCATTAGGTAAGCGTATAGCGTGGCACGTACGTCGGTCTACGCCCGACTCTTTGAGTATGAGTGCATCGGGCTATGCCCGACTCTCTTAGTATGAGGGAGCCGAAGGCGCTCGGCTTTGGAACTGGCACAGCGCGCCGCGTGCTTCGGGTTACGCCCGATGCTTTGAGTATGAGGGCACCGAAGGCGCCCGGCTTTGGTAAGCGTACAGCGTGACACGTACGCCGGGCTACGCCTGACACTTTTAGTATGAGGGCGCCTAAGGCGCCCGGCTTTGGAACTGGTACAGCGCGCCACGAGCGTCGGGTTACGCCCGATGCTTCGAGTATGAGGGCGCTGAAGGCGTAACGGCGGACTTAAGTACTCTTATGATGTATCGTACGTCTAAATCGGTTAAGGCATTCAGAAGTTAAGGCGGAATAAAGAAACTCACAAAAACAAATATATACACTCGTCTTTCTTTTGGGCAGTCGTGAAGTGTAAAAAGACGGCACTGTGCAATTAGGGGCAATTAATTTGTTTAATTTTGTTGTATTATTAAATCAACATAATTATTCAATTAAATTTGTTGATACCCGGTCTTCTAAACATAAAGTTAATTTGGCAAAATCCTTCCTCGGTGGCTTATTCGTGTCACTACGTATAACGTATTAAATTCAGCGCCATCTGTTAGTTTTCCAGGGTACTCAATAGTGGTAGCACATATTTGAAAAAGTTTGCCCCTCCTTCCTAAGTATCGCCATAAGATTCAGGGGCAAACTTAAATCAAGCGAGTGTTGTGGCTACCCCCCCTTTTAGGGGTTGAATTTTTATAGCCTATAACCTGGCCGGAGATTTTCTCGACAGATTAGTAAAGTTTGCATCAGAATCCGTTCAGCCGTTTTCACGTGATGCGCGTTCAAATAAACAGACAAACAGATAAACAGATAAACAGACAAAAATTCTAAAAACTGTTGGAACGTGTTCTGTTATCGATTCTAAGTATCCCCAGCCAACTTTTTTTCAAATATCTTCCATGTACAGACTTTCGACCCTCTACAGCTTTATTATATGTATAGATAGATAGATAAGTTTTCGCAAAGCTCGCTTAAGTCTTATTATAAATGGGTTTTTTATCTAAGTATGTTTTTTCTAATGATTGTCAGATTATCATTAGTCATAATTCTGAAACCGTTAACTTTTCAGGATTTTCGTAAGGTTATCCTATAGATAGGTTAGGTTAGGTTTGTTTTACGGCAATCCTGAAAGTTACGCGTTTCTGAAAAAAACCAAATGATGACTAACGGAAATGCTGACAAACAATACACATAAGGACTTAAAACTTTATGGGAAACAATAGAGACCCCTCAAAACTACATACCTACCAGTGGCGGCGGGCCCATAAAAGCCGATTCTCACCGGCTTGCCGGTTTTTGGACGTTTGAGCAGAGTTGTAAAGGAAATATGTAAGCCAAATTAGCCCCGGCTTGCCTATGGATATGTTTGACGCACCGCCACTGCTACCTACCTAAATGAAACAAGGTATTACTACGGTCTTAGATGGGATTAAAAATAGATTCAAGTTAGGTATGTGTACCTAACCGTTTTATGCCTACTAAGTTTCCATTGCCATTAAGTTCTCATGTGGGCTTATACCATCGTCTTAATTTAATTCTAAAATTAGAACAAATTATCGAGTACATAATTCAACAATTGCAAAAGTGGATTAATAATTTATTTTGCTTATAAATCATTCGTGAGTAATTGTTTATTTCTATAATTTTGCAAGTAATGCCCATCTCTCACCTGAAGTAGTTACCTAGCTAATACTTACTCATGAATTACGGACCTTTTTAAACGTGACTAAAATATTTACGAACGATACACTACATTTACCTTTTACTGTTGGGCAAGTTATTTAAATACCGTAAAATGGTCCTACATTGCTCCTTGGTGGGTAACTAAGCTCCAATAAAAAGAGCTCCAAGTGCGAGTCGGACTCGCGTTCCAAGGGTTCCGTACATTACCCATTTTTTAACAATGTTTTTTGACGTCCAATATTTCTTTAAATTACATAAATTACTATAAGACATAAATAGGAATATAAAACTAAAACTAACTACAATTAAAATAACTAAAATTAAAAATACCTATCAAAATTTGGTGCCCTCGGGAAGGTGCCCAACACGCAGGCAGCGTTCCCGCGCTGGATTGCGATGGCAATTCGCTGCGCGAGAAAGCTGCCCGCGCGGGGGTCACCCGTTGCCTCCCTCAACCTTTTCTTTTAGATTCCTCACGTCGTCGTGGGCTATCAGAATATACCCCATGTATGTCAGCCGATTTTTCGTAGTTTTCGAGTTATGATTTTTTTTTTTAATTTTAACTTTTGTTAAGAAATTCCGGGGTGAAGCAATTAATTTATTAAAAAAAACTTGAAGGTTTTTGAATGTTTTTTTTTGTAAAAAGACTACTGATTTTGTAACATGATGTATATATTAGGTATTACAATCATGGTACAAATGGACGACGTAACAGCATTTACTTTATATTCTTTATGTTGTATAAAATTGGGCTAGCGTGGGGAATATAGCCCAAGCCCTCTCGCGCTCGAGAGGAGGCCTGTGCCCAGCAAAGGGACGTACATAGGCTGAGATGATGATGATGATGATGTATAAAATAAAATGGATCAAAGCTGTCTGTCAATCTCAAACTAATAACTTTGAAATGAAATAAATACCTGAAGGCTGTTTGCTCGAAATCTCATTGCAATAGCAGGCAGTTCAGGGCGGGCATACCTATATAAGCTTAGCCATAAAGCCGCTCTGCAATACGCGTTTATACAGTCGCCATCAGATATATCGGAGCGGTCAAGGTGCTCACAAATATCTGAACACGCCTCTATTGTCAGGGCGTTAGAGTGCGTGTTCAGATATTGTGAACACCTTGGCCGCTCCGATATATGTGATGGCGACGTATAATCTCTCGGTCATGTTCTGCCGGTTCATCCGAGAACTTCGCTTACCTATGCTCGCGCAGTCAATAGAAATACATGCCTTGGAAACAATACACTCTCGCCGCTTCTGAAATGAAGCAGGTAGGTAAACAATCGTTTTCCAGTAAACTCAGGAAGCTCTACTCTCATAACAAAGGCAAGTTCGCCTTGACTTTTTTCAAGTGATGTAGGTTTTACCTTTAACTTTTTTACTGAATCCAGTAATTCAGTCACGTTTTCGACTGCGAAACATTTCAGAGAGTCGTTTACTGAAGTAATTATCAGACTTTTATGCTCTAGTTGTGAAATCTACCTCGTGCGTAGTACGGATATTAAAATATTAGCATATTATAAAAATAAAAAATAAATAAAAAATAATAAAAAGCCTTTTATTTCTTGAACATTTTTAAAATTAGTTTACATACCTATTTTATTTATTTTTTAAATAGTTATTCAAGAATCCCGTGTTCACAGGTGAAGGCCTCCTCCAAAACCCTCCATGTATCTCGATCCTTGGCCACTTGTATCCATATATTATTAGCATATTAGCAGGTAATATTTTAGCGTGTAGGGATGCCTAACGGATACGTGATAGTCATATTTAAACATTTCACATTTTTACTCTAAACAAGTAAAATATTGCTAAATTATTATTCCAAATAAAAATGAAATGAAAATGATTAAAACTAATAGCTTTAACTTTTGCTATTTTGTAAAATATTTGGCTTTTAAACTAATTTGTGAGTTTTGATTTGGCTGAGGCACGATAGATACTTTGAAACTAGACTAAACTTATTTTATCTTCAACCCTTGGCACCATTTACATTAGGCTTATGGAAACCGTAGGCAACCCTAACTAATAATAAAGCAATAAAGAATGTTTACGACGTATTACCATATAGGAAGCGTTATCGAGCGCCTCTAGGGCTGCCTCGAATTACAGCACGCGGAGCACGTGATAACGGCCATATGTCTGCGGTCCCGACACCGTGACACTTGAGCCGTTTTCGCTTTAATTTGCCAAAGTGGGAAAGAAAATGTACTGATATTTTATGAAACAAAGTAATCAGGTCATACACAGAAGTAGGTTTTATGCAATTGGTCTTTTTGCTTCGGATTGTTAAGAATATGGTACTTATATATACAGGGTGATTTCTGGGTCGTGATCCAGAACCACTTCTTCTGACTCTGTAAATGCTCCACATTATCACATGGTAGTATTTGATTAAAACATAATTACTTTAATTATACTTATTTTTCAAGTAAAATTAATGTTATACTATAAGTAATTATGGTCTACCCTATGACTTTTGACATACGCTGTATGGAAAGCGACAAGACGTCACATTGAGTAGGGTCACCAAATTGTATGCAAAAATGTTTTTTACTACTTGTCATCTGAAAAATAATCATCATTATTCTTGATAAACAATAATTGCAATAATTAACAGCATCATTAGGCTTATCTTTGGATTCTGTATGATGTCTGGCTCTCTTGCTCCACGACCCCGAAATCACCCTGTAGAGATAGAGATCTTTATTTGCATCGAATGTAGGTACAGTCAGCAGCAGAATTTGCTAAGCGGGCGACGTGTTCAAAATTACCTTGACACGCTCTTATTCTCTTAACAATATAGTCGCGTCAAGATCATTTTGAACACCTGGCCCGCTTAGCAACTTCTGCTGCTGACTGTACATATTTATATTACTTACGAATAGTAACACATAGGCACATGGATCCTGGTAGGATACCGCAAAAATATTGGTAAATAATACCTACCTGCTATAACAAACAAATTAGTTTTATACATGTGACAAGCATTGAAAATTTGAAACATGTGCCCACATTTTTGGATCAGACCAAAACTAACATCAATTTTTTTTTATACAAAGCACACGTTTGATCCAGTGGTTAACTTTTGGGAATAATACAAGGAACACACAAGACACGACCAACTCGACTCGAAGAGAACTCGGCTCTCAATAATACCATTCGCCGTAGCGAGCATATGAAAATTGATTTCCGTGATTTAAATTTGAAAGAACGCAAGGAACTTTTGTTCAAGTAGGTGCGTAAGTGTTTGACCCAGATTCCTTTATGTTGCTGACTGGTTTTAAGTTAATCTAATTCCGTCGGCGTACCAACTTATGACAAAAGTCAGGTATTTCTGCTGCTGACAGGCCATTTACGTTTTTTTATTTCGCGATAAAAGTTTAAAGGAAAGCGGGTCTTTAAATACATTCGCAACTCCTGTTGGGATTGCATGATTGCCTTAACGCGTTGTATTCCTATAAATAGGAATACAAATACAAATTTGTCCATGTCTCACGTTATCACTACCATACATAAGGCGAGGACGGGAATTACTCACATGAATGCACCTACATATAGGGTATTTGACTGTACTTAAAATACATTATTTTACACCAAGCATAAAATAAAGCATCATAAGATTAATAAAGAAACGTAGACAGCAGTTATTTTTAGACACAATTTCTATTTTAAAACACGTATAAAACTCTGAAGAGTAGGTAATATGATTGTGCATGTCACATGCTAGTGTTTCATATAAATTCCATAGTAGTAAAATCATATTGAGAGTTTGAAAAAAGAAACTATTTCCTGGCAGGGAAAAATAGAAATATGAGTACACGCTTCATGCCCATAATAATTTAAAATTCTATAAAACCAAGCTTAAGAGGCATAGCTGTGGTTTATATACAACAAAATGTGTCAAAATAGTTTCAATAATGATAATATTATCTAAAGTTAAAAATGAAACTTCGTTTGTATGAGAAAGCAACTTCGCGCGGGTCCTACACTTCTTAAATCCCTCTTACACATTAGCGTAGGTGCCTATACAATACAGTAGAGCACTTAAAAGCTGATAACTTTTCAGAAACACTTCACACATCAAAGTGTGTTAAGTTTTTACCGACATTTGATCGCCCTTGTTCTTTTCTCACACTACACTCTTGTTACTTGTTTAACGCACCGCGAAATGTACTAAGTACTATGTATAAGTACCTGCTATAATAGTTTGCAGCGATCCCTAGTGCCGTTGAAAACTTTCTCCGCTGATTCCTAACTATTAACACGTGTTAATGGTCTTGAAGTAGGGCCGAATTTCGAGTTCTTGCCGCGTGTTTGATTATTACGTGAGTGCGGGCTAATTACATAAGTTCATGAGCGAGTCACTATATAACATGATCTCCAAATTCGTACCTAAATTAAAAATAGAACTATCGAGTAATCGAAGAGACCATTTATACAATCTAGGTGAAATTATATAAAGATACAATTCTTTTCTTAAATAGTTGCCTCGTAATATAAAAAAAACGTACACCACCAGCACCTCACACGCCTCCATAACTTTATTCACTCTTCCGGGTACCTAACGAGTTATTGAAGTTTTCCATTATCTAAATAAATATCTATCAAGCAGGTATATTTTTGTAAAACTTAATATTTACCTATTAGGTCCACATCCTAAAGTGAGCGTGAGTTTGGCAACATAAAAAGCCGAATGAAATTGTCATAATTTCAGGAGTCCGAGTTCAATGGCTCTTAAAAACCAAAAACTAAACTACGAGACCAACTTATACTGGTATTTCTGGGATGTTGTTATGTATAACCAATACAACTGAGCAATGGAAATATCAGCCTTTATATCACTGCAATGAAAGAGCAAAGTTTAATTTATGTTTGATGGTTGAACAACCCTAGCAGCTCGAAGTCTAACACGCGTATTCGGGAAACGAGATAATCACAAGATCTAGAGACGATATGAGATCAACTAGATTTACAATAGATATCGGCTAGATGTGACTTGGATATCTAAGTCATAACTTGTCGAAATCGTTCAAGAGGACCTCCAGAATCGCGGAAACGTCAAATTTGACATATCTAACTTACAAATGACTATATCTTCTCGATATCGTATCTTATTCATCTCTAGTGTGAAAGTTAGAATAGGGCCGTAAGTTCTGTTTCTGTGCCGTAGGTCAAAGGGAACCAACCCACGTGAGGAAATTTGAGTCTAAAATTCTACTTAGGTATAACAAGTTGCAGATTAAACACGAGTAGAACTTAATGGACTTGGACAACTCTGGTTCCCAGAATACTGGGAATGTTAATCTAGTACCCGTACCACGAGTCACTGAGAGTAGGTACACTGTACTATACAGGGTGATTTCGGGGTCGTGGAGCAAGAGAGCCAGACATCATACAGAATCCAAAGATGAGCCTAATGATGTTGTTAATTATTGTTTATCACCAATAATGATGATTATTTTCCAGATGACAAGTAGGAAAAAAATTTTTTGGATACTATTTGGTGACCCTACTCAATGTGACGTCTTGTCGCTTTCCATACAGCGTATGTCAAAAGTTATAGGGTGACCATAATTGCTTAGTATAACATTAATTTTACTTGAAAAATAAGAATAATTAAAGTAATTGTCTTTTAATCAAATACTACCATATGATAATGTGGATCATTTACAGAGTCAGAAAAAGTGGTTCTGGATCACGACCCAGAAATCACCCTGTATTATTTAAGTTTCGAACCGAATTAATTACTATAAACGATTGTCATCTTGGCTATATCGTCTTTATCGTCTTGGTGGAGGCGAACCGGCCTGCGTAACTATAAACTTTTTTTTTGTTTTTTAGTTGACCCAAAACAATATTGAATCAGTCTGCATATTCATGCAAGGATAAAGTAAACAACTTTAGGTGTAAATTCTCAAAATTTACTTTGTCATGAAAATACAATATTATTGTAATATGTTAAAATATAAAAGTCAGTAGGTTAATTCACCAGTAACCGGCCGGTTTTAGCAACTGGCCACCCTAAACTAAACATGAATCATATTCACTTATAAACAGAATTCATTTTAGTATAAGGCGGCTAGTTATTGAAGGCTCGTCAGTAGCTGGTCAGTAGCTAGTCAGTTATATTAAAATGAATTCTGTATACTTACAAATAGGTGAATAGAATTCATTTGATGGCCAGTTACCAACAGTGGCCAGTTACTGGCAAATTTATAAACTTAAAATGTCATCACTCCATTACACAACATTCTTTATAACAGAATAAAGTCTGGTCAGATACAATTGAGAATAAGTAGACAATAATTAATTATTTAAAGATACATGTATAGGCATTAGATATTCCTGTTATCTTATAAATAAGCCTATTAGTACAACATCTAGGCTACATACTTAGGTCATACTGAAAATTCCTGGACTGGCCACTTAGAAAAAATAAGTCTTCTCATATATCAGAATACAGAAATTTTCAGTATGGCCCACGTAATATATTCATTTAGGTATGTATTTATAACAAAGTGTACGTCTACGTATGTATAATACTGCAAAAATCATGTGTCAATTAAGGTGATTCCAGTTGACATTCGCTGGTGTATCGAATGAATTGATACATTTAATAATACGACCCGTACCTATTTGCATTTGTTAAATCAGAATAACTTTAATTTAAACTAAAAATACGACTGCC
This sequence comes from Cydia fagiglandana, assembly GCF_963556715.1. Classification (NCBI taxonomy): domain Eukaryota; kingdom Metazoa; phylum Arthropoda; class Insecta; order Lepidoptera; family Tortricidae; genus Cydia; species Cydia fagiglandana. Next base: position 15,982,690 of record NC_085938.1, read on the forward strand.
GCAGTAACATTAGAAATCTTGAATAAAATAAAACTTAAACGGATACCTAAGTTAAAAGTATTTTATAATCGTATTTCTAAGCTCTTTATTTTGATATCCCATTCGGTAGGTTTGTAAGATTATAAAATACTCAATCTATAACACTATAATCTAGACACGCGGCAGCGTGTCAAGCCAAGTTCAAGCAAAGGAACTGGCTAGCCAGCGCCGAGTGTAAATTATAAAGTACTAAACCATATTGATGTTATTGTGCCGTTACCTACAATAAATATTCTATGACGATAGGATTCCAATAGTGAATCAACACCTTATGTCTAACTATAATAATGTTAAAATGTCATCACTCCATTGATGAAATAAAAAATAAAAAGATTTTTTTGGGCAGTCGTGTAAAAACTGGGGCAAATTTCTTTTTTAATTCGATTATAACAAGTTAACTCTGGTTCTAGTACAATTATGTCAATGATACTTACATTTTTCCTGCTTTGAGCAATGAAACATTTTTCCTGGTTTGAGCTTTTAAAGTAATCAAATCGGATATACCTTAATACAAATCAAAAGTCATTTCCAACTTGTTAAATGTATTTGTCCACTAGAATCACCTGAATCACTATTTTTAATACATAATTGGAACGTTTTCATTTCTATTGTAGACCATTGACATTCACACTGTTTGGCACAACGTGACACAACTGAATTACTTAGGTACATTAATTTATTCAAATTAGTTTGATATAGCTGTACATACAATTCGATATCAAAAAACTTTTGTACGGGATACAATGGGTTTCAAACGCGACATGAATAACTAGGGTGGAAATCAATGCGATATAGAAAACATTTCAGTCAACAAACTGCGGTGAAAAGCTTTTGTACGAATTCTTGTTCGACAGTTTCGACACACGTGATATTTACATGTGAATTCAACATTCAAAATACATTGTCAATTATTTCAATACATTTTATGAATAAGAATCTTTAGAGTTTACAATGATTAGATAACATTTGATTTGTGTTTACATGCACAAAATTTATAACATGAGTCACTAAAGGGGCCCACTGATTAACAGTCCGCCGGACGGTATCGGCCTGTCAGTTGTTCGGAACTGTCAAAATTTTGTTCTAACTGACAGGCCGATACCGTCCGGCGGATTAATCAGTGGGCCCCTTTACGATAATGAGCGATATAACCAGACCGATTTGCGTAATTTTATTTTAATTAAATTATAATATTATATCTAATTTTTAAATTAAAGGTAAAATTGTAAAATTCACTGCTTTTGTAGGTCGTCTTACTACCACTTGCGACCTTTTGGAACACCGGACCAATCGCTTTTAACCAACTGAGCTACCGAAGCTTACCAGAAGCGTGCGAACTTTGCCGTTTTCCTTTTAATTTAATCAATTGTAGTATCGCTAGCATATGTACCTATTCACTTGACAAAAAAATTAAATAAAATTATATGGAATACTTTTTGTATAGATTGCCTAGTTTAGGGACAAACTAACTGCTACCACAAATCGTCTCGGGGTCGTCATCGTATTTCGCCATTAAGAGTAAATTAGTTATAAATATTAAAATAGTAATGAATTAGGTACAACCCAGGGAGATACGTATAATAAAATGAAATAAGTAAAATGTTTAATATTGCCCCGTGCCAGAAGCTTAAATAGATTTACGGCTCGATTCCGAAAATGAATTAGATCTCTACTAGACCTCAACAAGTTACGATATGGATAATTTAATAGTACATTACTACAGAGGCCGGGACGAAAGCGGTTGCCGGCCGAAGACATATAGACGGCCGAGCGAAGCGAGGCCGGATAGGTCTGAGCGCGGGCAACCCCATTTCCCGCCGAGGTATGTATAGTGCTTTTCTCAATCATGCAATGAAATAAATAAAATAAAAAATCCACGAAACCCAAGTTTTATTTATAGAAAAAACTAAAAGTAAACTACACCCAAAATATAACCAACACGTACCTATATCATTATCACGCGTATGTTTTACACAAGTCGTGTATTTTTACTACCTGTATATTTTCATGTATCTTTGATTTTTTCGCCTTGTATCCGTCTGACTGTCGTTTTTGTCACATAAGTTTACAGTCTTTCATGTTGATATCATGTTTCACATACACCGTTGCTTTATGCATGGAGTAAATAAGTATAATTTCCACAATGTTGACGAATTTGTAGTTACATTCATTTAAAATATGCCACAAAACTGTTTCTAATAAACTGTAAGCCATTTTTCTTAGTTTCTCAAATAATAAAATTGCCATAAGCAACCATATACATACTTCGTCTTTGACTTGGCGGCAGAGGCAGCAAGTTATTTAAAATCAATTCTGCTTACGCTGCCAATTCCAACACCTACGATTACAATTAATATTAATTTCATTATTTCGTCGGAACTCATATTAAAGTCAAAAAATCAACAACGCACCATAAATCCAATAAAACAGAATGAATATTTTTCAACTTTACCTTCATAACAATTTAAAAAATATAACTACACGTGTTTGAGTAGACCTTTTTACCGCTAACGTTTAGATGAAATATTTTTATTTGTGTAGTTAAATTTATAATTTAAAATTATAGAATGTATTATTTATTAAGTTCATGTTGATTTTATACAAATAAAACTGCAAATTATAGCAAAAATCGTTTTTTGTTTTTTTTTATAGGCGTAGTGGCAGAGTGTTATTACGAACCATAAAGCAAATACTGCCTCTAGTTTTTTTTAATGGATGAATGCCACGATGCTGTGTCACAAATATCTGTGAAATGAAAATTAAAAAAGATGTGTATGAAATTCCATTAACAACCTTTTGTCCTAGCCGCACCCGAAACGTCATACTTCGCAGCCTATTATAAGGAACATAACATCAATATTTCATTGTATGTTTGAGAAAAGATATTTGTAAGATAGATATGTCAAATTTTATAATAATAACCAAGTATGTAATGTAGACGTCAATCTACAAAAAGTTTAAATACTTATGTCTTATTCTAACTTCTTACGGTGCATACATAACTCAGACATATAGACAATTTTGCATTAGGTGCTTTCTTGAGTATTAGCCAGGGCTCCTTTAAGCAACGACGAAATATATGTAGACGAGACTCTCGGTACGTTTTTTACTTCTAAATCAGATTCTAACTACGATCCATATAATGACTGACACTTATCTGATCTGACGCATATCACTGAAAGTTACCCCTCCTCATAATTATGTGCCTATACCCCGCTGTGGAAGCTGCGGTTTTAAATATTATCCAATACACAATATCCCGCTTTTAACAAATGTTGTGATTGGTTAATAAAAGTTTTGATAGGCTAAAATACAAATCGACGTATGTCAACCATCTATTCTGCGCGCCATGGCAATATTTGACATAGCGGCACAGAATAAATAATAGTACTATATAGGTACAGAATTTTAAACTGACTTTTGGTAGGTATTACATATGGACGAAGTTGAGAAAACGCTGACATTGCTGACGAACTAGTTTCCGTATTTCTGTTCCACAGAATTCATGCCAAAGAAAGCCCTGTTGAATATTTTACTTCGAATTTTAGTACAAATATTCCTCTGGGATTCACGTCTTTCATATCTTCGACTCTTATTATTATCTGGTTATTTTTATTGGAAATTGTGCCTCGCAGAGCGCAGCGGAGTGGTTGATGGGATATTAAATTATAGACGGATTTGGAGAACTCACTTTTTAATAATATTTTAACTACAAGACACCTACGTGCTTACATGAGGACGGCTTGAGACAGAGAGAGGTCACACAGAGGACAGTATAATTTTTGACATTGACAGATGTCAGTTTATGTTACAGACTAAATAGATAAGTGTATTTTCTTTAAAGGGTGTACATAGAGTCCAACTTTCCAACACTTCCCCTCACACTTTACAAAGAAATACAGGAGTACATGTAGATACAAGAGTCTCAAATGCCTTGGTTACCTAATTATAGTGTACAACAAACATGTTTATCATAAAAATTTCGCTAATGAAATTCAAGATAAAACAAGACTTGACAACTTTCATAACCAAAAGCTATATCTATCAAAAACTATTGCTATCATTCAAATCATTGGCTAAGCACATACTTGCAATGAACTGAATGTTAAAAATACATTTTTAACATTTAAAGACAATAATCAATTGTCGCAACCAGATAATGCAAACTTTTCAGTTGGCCAATGATACATTAAAACAAAAGAAAAAGTTAAATGTAAATATAACAAAAGCAAAAACAAGAAAAGTTTTAAATGTTTCAAAACCTGCTGGTGTAGGCAAAAATTACATTAACACATGAGAAGGAATGGTAAGTAAGTACACCAGACTGACATCCAAACAGTGAACATTAATTAGTACCTAATAAAATTTTTAAGAAAACAATTTACATTGTTATTCAATATTAACAAACAACTGTTATACCACTAGAAACAAAATTGTTTATTATTGTAGAGATAAACAGAAAACATAACTGACTAAATAACTGAGTGGTTAGAACAGTTAGAAGCATATTAAAATTTTGAAAAACAAATTTTACGTTGAAAACCAAGTTATTACTCTCCGTCTCAAAATTTTAATACATGCTAGTTGCAAGAGAAATATATTTAGCATTACAGATTCAAAAACATTAAAATAATAATAACTTGAATGCTATGTAAAAGCTAAAATATTCAAAACATAAAATAAGTAGTAGCTTCCCCTTCAGATATAGGTACTGAGAACACCAATATTAACTTCATAAAAAGTCAAAACATACATTAATTAAAAGAAAAACAAATAATGACAAGATCTGAAAGAATTATTACTTATTTAGAAATGAGGAATTCAATAGATATTTTTCCCCAAGATAGGTACCCATATAGACATACATAAAAACCCTCATATAAAGTCATCAAAATATAAAATGTCCTTTAAATAATAATAATAAAATATTACAGAATCACAGATCATGACGACTAAATACCATTTGTTTAAAATTAGGAATTAAATTATACAGGTACTTAGTTAGGTATTTAAAATTCACACAAATATACATGTATGTACTCAGAAAAATCATGACATCAAAGATAAAATAAAAGCATGACATTGATTAGAGTCTGATAGATAACATATACCTGATACTGTGGAATTTCATAATTTCCTTGAACTTTGCTTACCTGTACCATGGTGCTGTACAATACGCATGTAACGTTCGCAACACAAGCTGCGAGACACAAGCTTTCAGTCGAGCACTTCATCCTTCCCCTCGAACTTTACATGCTTTCGAGTATGATGATGATGACAAAGAGTCACAGCTGGCACTGTTAGACTCATTCTCCGACTACAGCATATAAATTTAATCAGGTAAGAACCAAATCACAGCATTCGCCGTTAGACTTAGGTTATTACTAGAGCATAGGTACTTTACCTTATGAGATGATGACGCTTGGTTTCTCCACTTGAGCACAATAACAATACCTACATCGTTTACTAATATTCAATAGTGGTACTGACCTAGAGTTATAGCAATTACTGTGCAACTACTCAGGCTCTTGCTCAAAAACAGCATCAAAATTAATAATTTACTTTCATTAATTAAAATTATAATGGGTTAACATTGATAATGTATATTATTAATAATTAATTATTACAGACTCCTTTCAAGTCATAATAAATAAAAATAATAATAATAAATTAATTTAAAATATCAATGTCACAACTCATTAAAATTTAAAATTACCTTCTGACTGTTCAATAAAACAAGTCATAGGATGGACAACACAAGTATGGATTAATATATCAAAGTTTTGGTCAAATTATCATTAAATAAAATAAAATAAAAACATATATCATTTTTGCAAGGGACAGGGACTAGATTACTAAAATCGTGTAGAATGCCATAGATAGCCAACAAACTTACATAAATAAATTTGACTTGGCGTAATGATTATTTAGCTTACTGTCATCAAAAAGACAAAGCATAAAGCAACCAACATGAAAGTGACAGGCTCAATATTTTATTTAGACAAAGCTTTCTCAATATTTATATGGGCCACATGGTCATAGGCAGAAAGACTTCAAAAAAAAAAATGCAAAAAGTAACTTAAGCCTCAAAACCAACATGCCCAAAAACATTAATTAGCAATCTAAAAAATAAAAGCAATTAAAAAAAAAACTCTTAATGGTTATCAGCTTTAAGTCTAAATATCCAAAAGCACATTATAACTGATATTGGGACAAATTATTTTTCCAAACGGTAAAATATTAATTTAGGTCCAATCTTTGTAAATGGTACATAGGAGCCAAGACAATCAAAACTGACAAAGCCAAAAAGTTTATATTAAAAATCACATTATGTTTCAAGCTTTAAAATAAAAACAAATTTAATATGGCATTTCTTTAACGATCAGCTGTGTCTTAGACATTAATATCACTAAATAAAAATCCCTGAAATATATGAAATGACCAAATCAAAAACATCCATACATATAAAATAGCTCTCTAGTCTCTAAAAATAAACCGTCTCTTTATTGTAAGTAGCTCAACAAAAAAAACTTTGACATACCTCAAAATGCTAGTAGCACTTTCTAAGAGATCTTCGCCAACAAGTTATTTGGGTGGTAAAGTTCTTGTTCCATAAAATAACTTACAAATATTGGACTGCGCACATCCAATTGTACAAACTCCAGGCAAATAGTCCAGCACCAGCGGCTTCCCCTTAGGGACATACCATCAGTGAGTATGCTTCCCCTCTTCCGAGAGTGAAGCATAACACTGGACACCATACCTTATAGGGTGTACACATCTGTAGTTGTGGGGCGGCAGACCTTTTGCACCACATCCTCATGGGCACAACCTGGTCACTCACCACCTGTGGAACGTAAGAAGCACCTAACCCTATCCAAAATAAAATGCACATACATAGTACAAGTTTCAGTAAAAGGCATTTAAAAGTACACAGGTAAAGACTAAAGCATTACACAGATAGTCTTCTCACAAAATTTACTTACGTTTGACAATACAAACTAAATTTAAATTTGTCGAGAGACAAGGTAACTATGCCAAACTTTAAATATTAAAACATTACTAAGTACCATGTGAAATTTGGATAAAAGAGCTAACTTACTAAATTAGTTAGTTAAAATAAGCTACCATTGACAAATGCAAAAGCTAGCACCACCATAAAAGAAAAGAAAGTCATACATGAGCGCACCACCACTGACACTACACTTTAACAGCGCTGATGTTTCCGACAACTTGCGCTTATCCGGAGAAGGGGCTCACCAGTGTCCCACTCGAAGATGGATACTTGTTCAAAGCAGGGCACACAATTATCCCTCTCGAAGATTCACACCAGTCCAGGCTACATTACAGCAACTTACATGTCAATGTATTATATATCTAGGTCATGTGGTCGCCCACTGCCACATTGGCATCCTTCTATATCCTTATGACCAAAGAACAATCAATTCAAAGCTGTGCCCTCAATGCAAGGCAAACCAGGCAAGCTAATGGTCTATAGCAAGTGCAGTCTTAGCAAAATAGAGTAGCAGCGTGAGACTCGCAAGCGAATAAACAATCCGTCTTCGAAACCAAGCTTCCAAAGTTCATGGTTCACGTTGAAAAAAAAATACAAAGTTAGGTTAAGCAAGCACGTTGACGTTGACAGCCCCTTTGTACAGTGTAACCGAGAAACTTTTAGGTTACCTTCTTAAATGGTTGCTATCACGAGTATCGCGACACGCGGCCCTCTTTGTGTCGGCCGGAACTGCTCGAAACGCGATCCGCCATGCTGCCAAATCAACCACTTTCTTGACCGCTATTTTGCGCAGGGCGTACGCTACTCTGGGCCAATAACCTATTGGAAATTGTGCCTCGCAGAGCGCAGCGGAGTGGTTGATGGGATATTAAATTATAGACGGATTTGGAGAACTCACTTTTTAATAATATTTTAACTACAAGACACCTACGTGCTTACATGAGGACGGCTTGAGACAGAGAGAGGTCACACAGAGGACAGTATAATTTTTGACATTGACAGATGTCAGTTTATGTTACAGACTAAATAGATAAGTGTATTTTCTTTAAAGGGTGTACATAGAGTCCAACTTTCCAACAATTTTAATAAGTTCTCTGAAACTAGACTTCATACTTTAACTTTGATACCATATTTACTCAGAACTGTCAGATGGGTTCCTGCTATTTTAGTAAAATATTTGTAACCTTTACAGTAGGTACATATGGTAATCGGTAATCGTACACGTGCGAATAGGTAATTCGCGACTCGTGTCGATTTAAAACACTCCATTCAGTCGTATCTTCACTTGTTGCAAATTTCCTACTTTTCCCACTTGTATTGTAAATAATAATTTCCGAACCAAACTTTTCCCGCTGCACGTGTGTCAATCCAATTTTCACCAAACTATAATTTAGGCAATTGTATTTTTGTCAAATGTTTTTCCTAGATTTAAATAAAAAAAATATTTTTATTACACCGATAACCTACTTTACAAAAAAAATGTTTTTATTCAAAGTAATGGTTAGCCAAAGTTATTAAATAAATTTTACGCGAAAAGTTCATTTATTTAGGTACCATTCTTATTGATAGTGCCTAGTCCGCAATATACAGTGAGAGTAGTGGTAGGTCCATTTTGACTATTTTGAGTTTTTCGACTAAGAATGATAATAATTACCTATATTGTCAACTGTTACACACAGATAAATTGCATATAATACATGTTATATTACTTTTTTATTCGTCAGTCAAAATACAACCACGTATTATCTCAGGAGGTTAAAGGACGGATATTCAAATTAGTAAAAAGTGAAAAATGTTTTCCCTAATCACTCAAAGTTAACCCAAAATGTTTTAGGTATGCCGGGTTTCCGCAAACATTCGTTCCACGCCTCAGCGTTAACCGACTTCTCATCGATGCTCGCTTTACCGAGTATTTCCTTCTTCGCCATCTTGGTTTTGCAACCGAGGCTTATATAAATGCTGACTTTGCTCAAACTGGCTCTGAACACAGACAGCTTTACCGTCGCAGACTTCGGGTCCCACCTTGCCGATATAGTGGGAACGAATCTGTCACTTTTCCAATAACATTCCGCTTTGTTGGCTTCCAATATTGTCGCTTTCAAATACAGCGGGGCTGAAACAGACAATAAGACAAAGTTTAGTTTAATTTCAATGTCATTCGTAATAAATAAGGACAAGCTAGGAGACGTCTGGCGAGTAAATTGTGGTGTCACGCGAATAAAATTGCACGTTTACTGTCAATTATTTACGGGTAAACACGCTAGCGTGTCATCAGTGACTTAACTCTAACAAGCTTAGAAACAAAGTTTTATAAAGCAGAAATGGCAAAAATATGAATCTTTTTTCACTAGATACAATAATCGAAACAAAAATGAAAAATAAAATGATTAATGAAATGATTAGGTTTACCTACTAATTGACAGAGATGTGAAAAATACTTTATAAAAAGTATTTAAATACAAAATGCAAATACTTCCTTGATATACTATTTCAAATGCAAAATATAAAATCGTTTTTGAATTTATATTTAAAATACAAAATACGAAATAGGTATTTTCAAAATACTTTTCTAAAATACAAATACTTTGCGATAAAAGGTACTCTGAATAGTGAATACCTAGTCTAAATTAAAAAGTATTACTCGGAATTTCCGAGTTAAAAAGACTCTCTTTATTCTTTGAAAACAGTGTGTCAATCAGTCCTCTATCTAAAGTGCAAATTTCTAGTCGTTTGCTCATATTAACCGGAAGGATGGATGGATGATGGTTTTTAACGACCAATTTTTAATAGCTTTAATTTAGATTGTAATGTTTTAAAGCTAGTATAGGTAATACCTCTCGTTAGTGTAATGAAAACGTCACGTTTGTGATTCACCAGGGCAGAAAAGTTTGTTCTCTCGTGCCTTGAAACCCTCGCAACACTCAAGATTCTTCTTTTTTAACCACTCGCTACTCTTGTGGTCATGTGCGACGTTACTAGACATATTCAACAGTTCCATGTTAAAAGAATGAGAGAGTTGCCAGGATTGTAACATCAGAAGAGATTGTAACCTAAATTACCCACTATAAAGTATTTTGTATTTTGAAAATAGAAAATAGGTCCCAAAAACTATTTCAAATAAAATACAAAATAGTTTTCTTCAAAAGGTATTTAAATACAAAATAGGTATTTTGCATTTTGTATTTGCATTTTAAATACAAGTATTTCAAATAAGTCACATCTCTGCTAATTGGTTTAATTTTAAATTAAGTACTTAATACGAATGTGCATGGTTTCACCTATGTAATTTAATTCTTCTTAAAAATTGTATACCCTTTAACCGTTACTCTTATTAATTTTTGTTCTTTATTACGCAAACGAAGCCATCTTGCATACGGACAGATCCAATGTTTTTGTGTTTATCTATACGTGTAACATTTACTAGGTGTAGCATTAGGTTACAAATAACCCAAATATATTTGTATGGGTAAATCTGTGCACAGGTGCTCCAAAAAACCCTTTCGATTTATATTCAGCGGTCGTTCGTCACATTTGCGTCCCATGATTTACATTCAGAACTACTTTCGTATGGTAAATATTGTAGCGGGGCAATATTTGTATGTATACATTCAAATATTGTCCCTTCACTAGCACGCCATGTGCCGGTAGGATAATTGCTTTTTACAGTGCACAGTGTAAGTACATAAAGGTGACAGTCCATTTCCGACGGCATTGCATTACTGTTCATTTTACTATGGAATTTGACAATAACACAGACGCGTCCAGTACCAGTAGTGGAGCTGCGATCAGAAATGGAATGTTACCATAAAAGTGACATTCCATTTCCAACTGCAGCTGCAATACTGTTCATTTTACTATGGAAATTGACAATGACAGCGACGCGTTTCCATAGTAAAATGAACAGTATTGCAGCTGCAGTTGGAAATGAAATGTCACTCTTATAGTGACATTCCATTCGCTGTCATTGTCAATTTCCATAGTAAAATGAACAATATTGCAGCTGCAGTTGGAAATGGAATGTCACTTTAAGGCTCCGTGCAGGCGATCAAGCGTCAAATCTATTTTTATATTTCTTAGGTATGTAGGTTTCATTCAACACAATACTAAGGATTCCACTGTTGAAAACACTCTCATTTTAAATAGGTATTCGCTACCCTTTTCAAAGCTGGCGTCTAATAATACTTTCAGATAATAACAAATAGGTAAGTATTATGTTAACACGAACCTCGCGAAGTGGGCGTAGGTAACTACAATAACGTTCTTACACGTGCCCTTTCGCTGTCCGGATTTCTTCATATTAACTTGCCTTTTGATTGATAGATGGCCGGAACGTCTACGTGAGAGCGGATGGCCATTAATCAAATAATCATAGTGCAAGTATGTAGATGGCTATAAACAGCGTAGGTACATAATGCAACCAAACAATAATGTATTTACTTTTCTTATATCACATAATATCTGGGAGACCGAGTTTTTCTCGGAAAACATATAAAACTCTAAAATGCGCGTTTTCCCAGAGATAAGGCCTAGCTAGGTCGATTTATCGCCCCCAAAAACCCCCATATACCAAATTTCATCGAAACAGTCAGAGCCGTTTCCGAAATATATATATATACGAGTATAAACAAGAATTGCTCGTCGTAATTAGATAGATATATAGAGTCGGCATTTATAATGACAAATTGGCTATAGAGGTCATCATTGACTTGAAATCTCTAAGAAAATATAACGTAAATAATGACACTGCCTCACTTTGTTCCGTTCAAGTCGGTGCAACCTTAGTATTTTTTTTTTTTTTTTATTATGCATGGGTTTACTCATGGCCACAGACTAGCCGAGGCGTAGACGTGGCCTACGATGGAGCGAGCTCGCCCAGAAGGTGCCTGTTCACTCTTGAACTATCCCGTATCAGTTATATACATGAACTTTTACGTTGTGTACCTAAGCATTATGTCTAAATTTTTCAGCTCAATGCGATAAAGGTAAAAACATCGTTAGAGTAATTACACACGTAAAGTAACCAAATCCCTTAAATCTCTACACATACAATACATAAGCCATATTCTAATTGTAACAACAGGTCATGAATTTGATTTGGATTTGATATGAATATGATGTATCAGCGTCAAGCGACGATTCTGGTTGACCCTTTTGATACTGACAGATCATAATATTCATAAGTTCATACCAAATCCAGATTAAATTAATAAGCGGTGAGAATCGGAATAAGCCTCCAGATCATCGAATCTCTACCCAACGCATTGTTGAGCGACTACAATCATAACTGGGGCAAGTTAAATAGTCCACATCCTTCCATTAATCGTATTTACCGACACTTTGAAGTGAACTTTCCATTTCATAAATAGACACCCACGTAGTAATGTACCGATTTCAGAGAAAAATCTCCTAATGTCCTGGGCCGTAGCGGTTATTTTCCAATGACGTGTCATGATTGGAGACGCACGACAACTCTCTCCTTTTTAATAAGCAAAGAGCATCGCGCCAGTCGAGGGGCCTTTTCACTGCAATGCAATGCATTCCCTGCAGCGGTCAATGTAAGAGAGATTTTTTTGTAAGAAGTCTCAAGAAGCATTACAAAGCAGGTTAGACCCCTATTTCACCAACGTGACAGGTGCGACAATACGACAAGTCTCATTGTTGCTGACGTCACAGGCATCCATGGGCTACGTTTATCGCTTACCATTGGGTGGGCCGTATTCCTGTTTGTCACCATCATTGTATTATTTAAAAAAACTTTATTATATCGGCAAAAAACAGGACGGTATTTCTCTTGCGATGTTTATGATGATAATGATGACAATTGTCACAAGATTTCAAAGAACTTTCGGTAATTCTTGACAGCAAATGAGTTCTGTGTCGGAATTTCGTGACAATTGTCGTAATTTCTTGTGACAATTGTCATTAGCTTCGCAAAATAAGTAGTTATTAACTGGCGATATAGTGATAGTTTTTTTTTATAATTAACATGTTGGTGGCGAACAACCACACCGCCCGTCTGATGGTAAGCGGTTACCGTAGCCTATGGAGGCCCGTGACGTCAGTAACAGTGATGTCGACAATTGTCGGACCTGTCACGTTGGTGAAACAGGGGCAAAACAGATTTTAAAAAAAGTCGTAGCGCTTTTTTGGATCACAATACGGCTGTCGTAAAAACTAGCAATCTTGAGGCCTCTATCTAGAGACCCCACCGATTCGACTTCTGAGTTCGAAAGAAAAAAATCACGAACATAGATCAAAAAATAACTTCAAAAAATTAGACATATCATAACAGATTTAGCACAAAATCTAAACGAATGAAAGTTATTTCTAAAAATGAGCAATATTTTGCTTCAGGGAACATAGCGGCTACTTATTAATATTTAAGAAAAAAAAATCTAATTAAAAAACATGATACTCGTACCTATCTGCGCTCCCGAGCACGCACTTCCATCTCGCTCACGCTTACGCTCAGTGACATTATGCACTGTCAATCATAATGATTTTATTTGCCAGAATTATTTTTGTGTGCACCTTGATAAGGAGTACAATTTATTTTTCACCACACCAGCTGGGAAAGGCTTACTCTGCACTTCAAAAACTGATAGCAAAGTTGCATTTTATTCACATGTGAGGCAAAGTGATCAAATGCAAATTTTGAGTTGTTTTCTTTTGTTTGCTGGTCGAATTGACTTTTAAATGATGATTTTGGATGATAAATATATAATAACATTAATTTAGATTTGATTTGGTTTGGTTTTGTTTGATATTTTACATTTAATATTTGCTTCGGGTTGGTGTGGTGAAAATTTTTGTGTTTCACTCGGGGGCAAATTTTGTTTAATCCTCGTGCTTTGAAACCCTCGCAACGCTCAAGATTCCATTTTCCGAACTTTGCCCCCATGTAAAAGAAATAACTATTTCAAGTCCATTTACGGGTATCCGCCTATACATCGACACTAAGCCGCTGAACCCTTTAACAACAGGCACTTATGTAAATTCCAAACGGACTTCTGAATTGCGGGATAGCTTAATGGACCTCTCGACCAGCCGAACTTTTTTCAGCTCACCCTACCCTAAAAATATACAGTTGACATCAAAAATGTATAGAGTTAGACCAAGAAAAGTCTGCCACGATTTTGATACTTAACACACTCAGTGCATGTGTTATTTTATTTTAAACGTCAAACTTCTATGTACTTCTGGAGTTGCAGGCGCCCATAGGCTGTGGTGACTGCTTACCATCAGGCCGTACGCTTGTTTGCCACCGATGTGATATAAAAAAAACTATTTAGGGGTCATCCATTAATTACGTCACACCAATTTCTAGGTTTTTTGACCCCTCCCCCCCTCCTTGTCACACTTGGTCACATTTGGCAAACCCCTCCCCCCTAGTGTGACGTCACATTTTTTCTACGAAATCGCCAAATCGAATTAAGTATTGTACCTAAGTATTATTAATATTTTATCAAAATATTTTTGTCGATATAAATATTAGTAATTTTATAACCCAAAACTGCTTAGGAAAGAAAATTAAACGAATGAAAACGATTATCGTTTTAAAAACTTGTTATTTAAATGTACAGCGAGTAAAATAATTTAAATAAATTTTCGATTACTGATGACGTTAAAGTGACGTCACAAAGTTTGTGTCTCCCCCCTCCCCCATGTCACAATATGTCACATTTTCTTGACCCCCTCCCTCCCCCTAAACGTGTGATGTAATTAATGGATGATCCCTTATGTTATGACGTATCTATATATAACACTTGCACTGCGTATGCTATCAAAATCGTTGCAGATTTTTCTTGGTCTAACTATAAACTGGAAATCGCAATTAGATTCCAAAAAAAGCAAGACAATGTTGCCACTGCAATAATTTGTTTGTAAAATAGTAAATTCCTTTTTTATAAATAAAAACGCTAAGATTATTTATTTATTGGTAATTTAACTCCTACGATTTAAAAAAGTACTTTTATTTACTTATTTTTACATAAATACATAAGACGCGCTAGTAAAAAGTGGCAACATTGTCTTACTTTTTTTTTAAATCTAATTACGATTTTTAGTTTAGGTCTACATACTACCTACCTACACATGATTCAAAAACATTATAAAATATTTATGGCGTTATTGTCAAATTTACATGTGACAAATCTGATAATTGTTTGTCCCTATTCGTCATTTTGACATTTCACAAAAGAGACAAAATATAAAAAAAGGATTTGTAAAAGGTTTGTAAAGTTTTTTTGAATAACCGGTTAGACAATAATAATTATGTAGGGTCATGTTCAGCTATCTGAAGGACGGTCGGTGCTCCAACTTAAGTATCCACATCGCCACAGTAATTGTATAGAAAAGTGGATACTTGTGTTAAGACGAAACGGGAGCTGAGCTAAAAGTCAATTTTGAGATTTCAAGCTGAATATACCCGTCGCTCTGACGGGGCGTAACCGCGGCGTGAGAGACTGTATTTGTATGTGTAATGCACGCACACAGACGCGTGCGGTGCGCCCGTACTCGCGCTCGCGCACCTCACTTGATTGCAATTTGTATTGTCACTTTTTGTTACTGCTACTACTAAGTAGGGTAATTCGCCAGTAACTGGCCACTTTTAATAACTGGCCGCCCTAAACTAAAAATGAATCCTATTCACCTATTAACAGAATTAATTTTAGTATAAGGTTTCAATAACTTCAATAACTGGCCACCTTATACTAAAATTAATTCTATTTATAGGTGAATATAATTCATTTTTGGTTTGGGGTGGCCACTGACGAATTACCCTATTGCGATTGAACTTTTTTACTTACCCGGCTTACGTTTACGGAACTCGATATCGAATAGGGTAATTCGCCAGTAACTGGCCGCCCTAAATTAAAAATGAATTCTATTCACCTCTATACATAATTTATTTTAGTAGGTATAAGGTTTCAATAACTGGCCACCTTATAATAAAATGAATTATATTTATAGGTGAATAGAATTCATTTTTGGTTTGGCGTGGCCAGTTACTAATAGTGGCCTGTTACTGGCGAATTACCCTATTTATGTACTTAGTGGTTAATACTAGTATTAAGTATTTTTTTTTTTCAATAATGCTCAGAAACGAAGTATAGACATGACAAATATAAATATTAACGTCTTTGTAAGGCAGGATTGGACATTCTATAGAGTAAGAGTAAGTGTATGAAACAACCAATTCAGCTAGGACTAGGAAATGCAATCTAGATCTCGCAATTTCGAGATCTCGCTAGATCTCGCACGTATTTTCGAAATTTAACCTAGTTGACAGGAAATCTCGATATATGCAATCTCGGTCGAGATGTCGATTAATATTTTCGAGATCTCGAACAAGACTGAAAGTGAAATACTTTGTTTTAAGTAATATATGACCTTAGATTCATGTTGTTCAGGCAGTGCTATTATGTGTCCGGCTTTAGCTCTGTTATTGTTACGCAGTATCTAAGTAAAGGTAAATAGTGGTTTAACATCGATAGCATTTCATAGAAGTAAAGTAAAAATTAAAATTGATTTTATGTTAAATGTCAATTTAATTTGTTGTTGTTATTTTCAAAATATAACATGAGGTACCTTAAATAAGTAGTATGCCGGCGGCATATCGTAAAATCGTAATCCTAGGCGTATCATGAAACGCCACCATTTCCTGATCCTAATATTAACCCAGGCATATCACGATCTTCCTTATGAAAGAGACGGCAGATCCATCAGAGCAATGCATTCTTTGATATTCCTAGCTTCATAGCGGGCGCATTGTAAAATAATTGATCAAGAAATCATATATTTTCAATGATTTTGTAAATGACTATGACTACGGTTATTAGAAACCAATTATAGTATGTTTAATATTCTTTCTAATGGTATGCATCACCAATTGATCAGTTAAATAGAACCCGAGAAATAATGATCGGTTGAGGTCGGTCGCCCGCCATTTACGTGACGGAACAAAATTCATCATTACTTTGGTATATAATATCATACAGCAATAAAACTTCTGTTTTTGGAAAGCTAATGAAATTTTTCGTATATTTTATAATAACATTAATTGCGGTAAAGTTATAATTTATTGAGTTAGACGCATGTTTTGTCAGTACTTATGCCATCCATGCACGGTAAAAAATCATATATTATAAATATTTTGTAAATGACTACAGTTATGACTACGGTTATTATAAAACAATAACTGCACGTTTAATACTCTTTCAAACGACATCTCACACGAACCGATCGGTCCCATAGGACTAAAGACGTGAACAAATATCAATGCTGGTCGGCCGCCCACTTTTTCCTTTTTTTCGACACGTCCCCCCCCCCTCCATAAAATAAAAACCGGTCTATTCATATTCTGGAGACCACGAGGAACACGTCCATACCAGTTTTAGGTATTTTAGTAGTAGTAGTTTAATTTGCCTATAGACTATAGGATAGGAATATCAGAATATCACACCTTAAGGTTTGCACAAAATGGCTGGTGTTCGCTAGGCAGATCATGAAATGTCGGCGTTTCATTATATTCCTAGGAATATCTCGATACGCCCGATTTTACGATGTCTATATGTATGGAATTCTTAGAGATTTTTGATTAAAATAACACATTTTTAGTTACTTTGTCAAATTCGATCTCGTCGAGATATTAATCTCGATCCCGAAAACCTGACTGTCGAGATCTCGAAACACCCAATCTCGATTCGGATTTTTCGTGCGAGATCTCGAATTGCCAATCTTGGTGCGAGATTGCATTCCCTAGCTAGGACCTTAAATTGCTCGACAATTACGGAGCGTGACTGTACCTAAAATTTTTGTAAACCCATAACCATGCAATAAAATATTTTTGATTTTGATTTCTAATTTGAAATATTAGAATCAAAAAGTTCAAAATAGATTGTACCTACGTAACTTCCAAAATGTGTTCCCTCTCAACGCTAAACCCCTTTTGTCTTAGGAGGATCTAGATATTTTCACACAAGACGGTTTATCGATAACTTATTACATCACTAGATTATCGACATTAAATGTCGACTATTGCCCATCACTTTTCTGGCTGCGTACGTATTTAGAAACTTGACTCCGCCCCTAAAATTAGTGCGATAGGGACAACTGCAGCTGAGGCGAAAAATCCTGCGTAAAAATGACAAAAATCGAGGTTTCGTAGTCCTCTTTTTCCTCCTCCAAAACTTAACTAATCGTAACCAAATTTGGAAATCTAAATGATTATAAAATTATCTGTGTCGGACCGTTTTGCTTTTTTGGCTAATTGATATCAGTTTTGAATACCACGCCTCTCATTGCGGCATAGTCAATTAGGCCATTTTGGCCATTTTTGAAGGGCTCTAGCGCCTTAAAAAACAAAAATATCACAAAAAGCAAAACGGTCCGACACAGATACTGACAATAATAATCTGTGTTGAAAAAATCATTGCTCTAGCTTCAAAAACCACGGAGGAAAACGAGGAGTACGTTTGTATGGAGGAATGACCACTCCTGTTGGCTCTTAAGGAATCAACAGGGTACTATTTGCACATTTTTTGACAAAACGAACCAACCGTGGTTTTTTTGCATCTTTTTAATATGTAGGTATATAAAAACATTAACCTCCTATAAAGTGGTGCTCTGGTGTTTTTACTCCTTACAGCCTCAGTGGCGGCCTTGATAACAGTGACCTGACGGGACGTAGGTCGGGTCAGAAGATGGCCGAGCTAAACGGCGAGATCGTCATCCATCGGTGCTTGACATCACTACGATAACCGACAATGACACATCACTAGAGGTGGTCGTCCATCTTAGATTACTTTGCATGAGAGCGTCGTCGCATATTATTTTCAGACCTATACTCTCATGTTTTGTGATTCCCTAATAAATATTGTTATAAAGTGGTGCTCTGGTGTTTTTACTCCTTACATCAAATGAGTTTTTATCAAATATTACGTTACCGTTTGATTTAGGTCATATTCCGGTGTCTATTTCTTCAATTTAGGACAAAGGTGAATCCTGTGTCACCCTTCATCAACTCAACCCTTCAAAACACTTCGTCCGATTATATTAAGTTACGTATTTAAATATATGTATGTTATGGATAAAAAGTAAGATCAGAACGGATATGATGGTCGTTCTTGTCTACGTGACAGCGTGATAAAATGGTATCCGTCACTTTCTATCATACGGTGTTAAAAAGTGACAGTCATTTTATCACGTGAATAAAGCCATCCATAATACGCCGGCAGGTGGGTAAGGATAAAGTGCTTGCTTGCGGCAAGAGAGAACGAATGAGGAAAGTCCTTCTACGGAAGTATTTTTAAGTATATTTTTAAGTTAAGTAAATTTTATTTATAAATTAGCTTTATTTTTAATATTACCATCTAATTAAGTTTATTTATATCTTTAAGTATTAAAGTATTTATATTAAAGATCTCATAATAAGGTCAACAAACCCCTATATTTAGATTATTGAAATTAAATTATGATTCCTGCATTACCAAAAGTTACTAAACTTATTTGAGTTGGGTCTTACATAACAAGATGTTACCGAAGAGATCGTAATTTGTTTCAATTAGTAAAGTTATATGCGTCCGAATCTCTATAAAGAAGAATTAATTATTAGGTAATACTAATATTACATTAATTACCTATGTTATTGCCCCCATCTGTACTTATTCAAGATTTAGAAAAAAATCTGCTTAGTCCTAGACTGTTGTATTTACGTTCTGGAGTGCAAAGAGATTACTTTTGCGTTTTTTTCTTGCATAACTAGGTACTCTTTTTAATTTGGGAAACCATTTCATTTGTCATTTTATGTAATATCGCTAAGACAAATTCAATAGAACTGTCATTTTTAGTATTACGAAAATAAAAGGGTAAATCAAGGGTACCTAGGTATTTTGATTTAGGTAAATAAAATAAAATAATGGTTTAATTCAGGCATGAGTGCATGACCTATAGGAGCATTCCACGGGCTGTCCCGTACAAACGCATTTTATTTCCTGTGTTGCGACTTTTTTCTCGGCATTTAAAGCAGGCGATTATTTTTCTGTGCATATTTTTGACCATTTGTCATAGAAAAGGAAACTCTTAAATCTTTAAATCTTCAGAAACTTCGCGTTGGTACGGGACAACGGTAGACAATTTCATGGAATGCTCCTATAGAAGCGTTAGTAACAAAACTTAAGTATTAATGTTATATAAAGAACAATTTCATATTTAAGGTCGATCCTTTGTCTCCTCTATAAAAAGCCAGTACGTACTAATGCGCACTTCATCAGCCATAATATCGAAATATCGTAATACCGAAAATATTTACGCGTTACAAATGTGGACTTTATGTTCTATGGGTTAATGTAGTATTTACAATGTGAGAAAGTAGAAGTAATCGAGTAACATTACTTATTACTCACTAGACTGAATATCTCTCGGCGTTCACCGAGTTTTTTGTCATTTCACGCATCATTAAACAGGCTCATTAAAAATGTTGAGGGGTAGTCGGACCAAGCTAACTCTGCATGGAATATGCAATGTCAAAGTGTGGAATTTCATCATTAATGTCAAATGTCTGGGTAAATTATGTTTTTAATGTCACGCTCTCACTTTGTTCTATAAAAGTCATTGTATGTATGTAAAGATAGCTTAGATGGACGATAGTCTTCAAGAAGATATAAGAGGAACTCTTGCTTTGAGTACTAAGTTACTAGTAGTTTACAACTTGTAACGTGTGTGCAAGTTTTGAGATAGCTTACCTACGTAACGTATATAGCATTTTGACATTTGATGAACACGTGTACCTATTAAGTACACCTATTAGGTACACGACTACACGTGTTCATCAAATGTCAAAATTCTATTAATGGTCACAAACCAGCTACTGCAATAGAAATTTTGCACGTGGCTGACCATTTAACATCAATTTACTTTTCGTTTTGCGAAATCTCTACGGCTACCACCAGTTTTGACATTGACATATACGCTCGCGTCTACGTAAATTTCTATATACAGCTCGCTTGCACTAATATGCGAGTACGAGCGAGATGCATAGAAAGTAAGTTACTTAGACGCGAGCGTATTCGGACTTTTAGACGCACGGCCTGTTTCCATCCTTACTTGGTAGATATTCCACCAATTCGCACGAAGCGCTTTGCTTCTACTTTCCTTATGCGCACTGCCAAGGAATGGAATTCCTTGCCGGCGTCTATATTTCCGTGTTCTTATAACCCGGCAACCTTCAAATCAAGAGTGAACAGGCACCTTCTGGGCGAGCTCGCTCCATCGTAGGCCACGTCTACGCCTCGGCTAGTCTGTGGCCATGAGTAAGCCCATTCATAATAAAAAAAAAAAAAAAAATGTCAAAACTGGTTGTAGTGGTTCTGTAGACTACATAGAGGTGTAAGTATAGTCCAGTCTCTCACAAAGGAACTTCATCAGTCAGAGAGTTAATTGCTGGCGACGAGAAAATGTATGCATGTTTTAGAGGAAATTCGAAACATTCCGTTCGTTCGTCTTTTTTTCTCTGTAACGCTTTTGCATATAGAAGCGAAAGAGAGCCAAAGGCAAAATTAGACCGAGACAACTCTGCAACGATTCTGAAAGCGGATAGGTATCATATTTTAGAATTTTATTTTTTGTTAGATTTTTAACAAAAAAAAAGTAATCGATGAGTTTGATTAAAAGTAGAATTGCGCATTTTTAGAAGAAATATTCAGATTTTTAGCTTTTGTGAAAAAAGTCGTTACAAATTTATAAGGTGCTTTTTAGAACTGTTTCCCATTTTTTTCTATCGAGCGATAGTCCAGAAATCAGGTTTTGGTGAAGTTACTAGAGAGAGCCCTTAGTATCGCTATTCATATTTTTCGCAGCATTATAATATACTCGTCATTTAAAAAAGCGCTACGATTTAAAAAAATCTCCTCTGACTAAATCCTACTGCACATAAGTTTTTGGCAAAAAAATCATTTTTGATACAAGCTTTTATCGCTGACTGTACTTTTCTTACGACAGCCAACTAATACTCATCGAGACAATTCTAAAAACCCCTAACACAATTAGGTTACGTTGTTTTATCACAGAGTTCCTATGGCCACCTCCTGTCTCCATCATCAGATCAGCTCGATGGTACCATAATATTGCATTGTCATCCGATTTATACGTGCATGCAAAATTTCAGCTAATTTGGAAACCGGGAAGTGGATCAAATTTAACTTGCAAGATTTGATTACACACAGACAGACAGACACAGACAACGGTCAGGTGAAACTAAATAAAAGCTTGTAATAAAAGAAGGAAAGAACAAAAAGTCGAATCCTTAAACCTTTTCACGCCTCCAGCAAGTGACGTAAATGTACGTATTTTATCCATTTATCATCCGATACATTTTCCCTTTTTTCACATAACATTTTTTTGTGTCTTTAGGGTGGTATGGTATTCCATCTGTCGAATATCTTGGCCCAATGTGTATTTGCATCTCACATCTTGCTTAATGAGAGAGTGAGACGCAATGCACATTGGATAAAGAAATTAGACAGGTGGAATTATCATCCTTTAAGGCTGATTCAGAAGGCGCGCGAACTCGCATACGATTTTAATTACATTGCGGACTGTTGGTTACGTCCAATTCAACCGACCAATCAAAACCCGCAATGTTATGAAACTCGCATGCGATTTCTCGCATCGTCTAAATCAGCCCTTAGTCACATACAGCAGTCTTGCGGAGTTTGTTGGCAGTTAACATAAGTTCATAACTCGTGCTTAAGTAAATGTAATATATAATTTATTATTGCGATACATTATACACATTACATAATTTATTATTTAACGGCCTCCTAGCCTAGTCGGCAGTGACTCTGCCTGTGAACCAGGAAGGCCCGAGTTCGAATCCTGGTATAAGGGCATTTATTTGTGTGTTTATCAACTTCGTTTTTGTAGCATTAGAAAAAGGGTAGACAATCTTCATGTGGTAAACTTACTGCCATGTACAACACACCTACACATAATAAGAGTGACATTCCATTTCCAACTTCAGCTGCAATACTGGCCGCGTAGCCAAGATGCCAATCGCTCACGCTCCGTAGCGATCGAAACGCAACTGTCACTGTCGCACTAATATGGAAGAGCGATAGAGAGACATAAAGCTTTTCGTTGTCGAAGCGATAGCGATTGTAACCTTGGCTAGACCTACTGTTCATTTTACTATGGAAACGCGTCGCTGTCATTGTCAATTTCCATAGTAAAATTAACAGTATTGCAGCTGCAGTTGGAAATGGAATGTCACTTTAAGTGAATATACCTAGTAATTTGCCCACCACATAGTTATTACAGCCATAGTAAATTCCATATTAAAACTACGCAGGTCTGGTTTATCAACGGCCGTTATGATTGTTATACGTGGTAGGACAGTTAATCATTAATTCATTATTCAATCAGGAGCGGTTGTTCATAATAATTTAATTATGACAATTAGTGCTGTGCAATTGCCAATGATTTTACCACGAACATTCGTGAAAATTGCAATTAGTGTGCAATAACAGGAAATTGGGAACCGGCGCATTGAGCAAATTAACGCTTTTGAGTTAACCTTGTTTTCGGTTTTTTGGGACTTCTTAGGAAGCAGAATTTTCATTATCACGCCACAGAATAATTAATAGTTCTACGGGACAGAAAGGAAACTTCCTACAAAACGGAAATTTGACAGCGGTTCAGGGTCGAATCATGCTGTCCCTTTCTAATATATGTCACTATCCCTTTCAGCTATTTAGGGTTGTCAAAAATCAAGTGATTATCTTATCTGTGGTCGTGCATGCAAAAGGAAGTCAAGTGGTGCATAATAATTGCTCGGAGCAATGCTGAGCCGAGCGGAGCCGAGTTTGACCAAAGTCAGGAGTTTCGCACCCCGCGTCACGCGTCAAATATCAAATCGTCTTATTTCAATTTCGTAGTTTCAAATTTACACAGGTATTTTTTTTAGTTAAACTTGCATGCAATTTGCGTATTTTTGCATGCCTGTAAACAAACATGCTACTAGCATGCTTTTCGTGGTTTCGTTGGAATATAATATAGAATAGAATAGAATCGTTTTATACCATGGTACATAATAAAGTTGTTACAATAATATTTGTGGAATACGTGGCACCCTGGTAAGGCATTGCAAATTAATCTTATATCTAGTTATTTATGGAACAAGTTTTAAAAACTAAAAAAAATCCTAAATAATAACAATTTTATCCTAGCCTATTTCTTGTTTTAAGTAAATCTTTAGTTAGCTAATTTATACATATCTCTAGCTAAGTTATATATCTTTGTAACAGCGGCTACGGAACCCTACCCTGCGCATGGGCGGTTTTTATTGTATTCATCGGACGCCAGACTACACTTATAGTGGATATAAACAAGAAAGGGCGACGTGCTTTTTGCGTGTTTTGAACCTATAAAAGAAGATTAACCTTTAGAACTCGGTGCGGCGGGTATAGGCACGTAGTAGGTAGTTTTTGAAGTAATCAAGGGTGACACATGCTTTGTATTTGCCCTTTGTCATTATATTGTTAGGAGTATTTTTGTCTGCAACTATTTTATTTACCTATGAGTAGCTGAGTACACATATGACATATGATAATCCCTACTTATGCAGCATAAGTCTATATTGTGATCGCAAGTATGTAATTATAGCAACATCTTGCAGTTTACGCACAAAGTAGATATAGCTAGGTTGCAGTGCCGGTAGCCTCAGTAATCGGCCCTAAAATTTACCCGTTGTTATGTACAACAGAACCTTGAACCTTGTTCGCTGTGGACATAATCGCACTATTTACCTTTAAGCTGTGTTTGTTCTAGACAGTGCGTCGACCCCGCCTACATACATAAGGTTTACTTCTAAACTTCTACTACAGGGCCTAATATTTACCTTTATATTGTTCTTGTTCCTGCATGGTGAGCACGCTGCACCGTAGCCTGTTGACAGTGAGCGTGACGACGTCGTTGAGGCCGTCTTCGCTCGTTGTGTATAACAGGGTGACACTTGCGTACGAATTTACAAGTAGGACAGAGAGGCAACACGTCGAACGTGGTTCGAGGTAGGCCCTGATCTCTATGGAGTTAAGCGCATTATATTTACCTTTATATTGTTCTTGTTCCTGCATGGTGAGCACGCTGCACCGTAGCCTGTTGACAGTGAGCGTGACGACGTCGTTGAGGCCGTCTTCGCTCGTTGTGTATAACAGGGTCACTTCCAGTTGGCCCTTCTTGTTCTCTCTCTGTGGACATGGACAAATTAATATTATTTAACTTCCATAGAAGGTAGGAAGAGAACTTCCTATAGAAGTGGCATACGCGTGCCTCCGTGACGGACAAAATATACGCAATGCGACATTATGATTGGTCGAATTTATTTGTTGCCCACCATAATCCATACTAAATTTACGGTGGGGAACAAATAAAATGTGAGACTGTGACTAGGACAAACAATAATAGCTCTTTCGCTGCTACTCCTAGTGAAAGATACATAACACTATCCTGTTCGGTCACTTCCCCCACCTTTCATGCCAGATCCAGTTATATACTAGATTCATGAACTTATCGAATAAGGTAAGGTTCGTGAAAGCATATCCATTAATCCCTTTTAGTTCAAAAACTATGCACTTAAGTGTACTTTGTAACTAGTTTATACTAGGTACTTATTAAGCCGCAAAGTCCTCGACAGCGTGCCTTGCTAACTGAAATGCACTTACTTAACCCAGTTGGACTATACTTAGACGTATTTTGGAAACTATTTATTACTTAGCCATTCGCGCATAGTAGATGCAAAGTGAATTTAGACTAGAGGAATATTGTCAAAGTTAATTATGTAGCCAGTCCATTTACTGCCATCTTTCGACACAAATGATTAACACTTTTAGAACGCCATTTGACTTTGATCCTTATTTTTTCACTGATATGTGTTAAATTTGTCATATGTCAAAAAGTATCGTCATCTACTCGAGAGTAGATAGCTCGCTTGATAAATATATAGTGAGCATGTTTAGAACAAAGTGCGTTTTTGATGCAAAGAAAACATTCATTTTTGCGTAAGTAAAGTAAACGAATAATCTCTCACCTCTCAGCCAAAGTAAACATATATGCGTGATACCGTCTCTTTAATATATTCGTGGATAAAAATAGATGTTTCATTTTAAATAAGTACTTATTACAATATTTATTTAGGATTCCTTTACGGCTTCACGTGTATTCAAGAGGGAATCAACCAATTTTTAGGGTTCCGTACCCAAAGGGTAAAACGGGACCCTATTACTAAGACTTCGCTGTCCGTCCGTCCGTCCGTCCGTCCGTCCGTCTGTCACCAGGCTGTATCTCACGAACCGTGATAGCAGTAGAACAGTTGAAATTTTCACAGATTATGTATTTCTGTTGCCGCTATAACAACAAATACTAAAAACAGAATAAAATAAAGATTTAAATGGGGCTCCCATACAACAAACGTCATTTTTGACCAAAGTTAAGCAACGTCGGGAGTGGTCAGTACTTGGATGGGTGACCCTTTTTTTTGCTTTTTTTTGTTTTTTTTTTGCATTGTGGTACGGAACCCTTCGTGCGCGAGTCCGACTCGCACTTGCCCGGTTTTTTTCTAGTTTATTTGCTTCAATCTCATTGTAATAGGTATCCAACGTAGCGAAAAACGATATCTAATAAGTATATATGTCAATATTTTATACATACATTGGTAAAGAGCACGAAGCACTTAACTACATATGAGATATGTCTCTTAACTTCAAACTCGGGTACATCCATCTGTCAGATTATGTGATTTTAGTATTAAGAAAAGGTATTAGGGTAGATATTTGCTGAGAGGATCGAATGGATTTACCAGAGTTTGAATTAAGCGACACATATTATACTTGTAACAAAGGTGACTTTTCGATTGTTAATCAATAAGGACGAATAGATACATTTTGTTTTTTAAATGCCGAACCGAATTCTCAAAAATGTCGGTGCATAGTAACCCAGGCGAATTAAAAACCTCCTGCTTTGAAATTCTGCGGTCGGTTTAAAAGCAAACCTAAATTAGGAATGTAAATTAATTTGATTACTGCCCTTTACGTTATTTATTCGATTCGGTTACTTTTAAATTCAATTTTGTTTACCTAGGCTTTAAATTCAATTGGTTGTCGTGAGAGTAATTACGCGCAACGTGGTAGCTAAGCAACAGTCCTAACTGTACATCGGTGGACCTTATTACAAATGGCATAAGGTCCACTAATGTACAGTTAACAGTGTGGGCGATGGTACACTCAGCAGCAAAAGTTAGTTAAGTAAATTAGTCAGGAAAAAGGAAAATGCTAAAAGTCACACATTAAAACAAAAAAAAAAGTAGATTATTATTAATTACTTTAATTTTGTAGGCAAACCCCGACTTGGGCAGTCTAGCTCCAAAACGAGCAGAACCCCTAATGTAAATTTAATTCGATAGCATGACGCGCGTTTGTTCATCGAATGAAATGTACACTAGGGGTACAGATTAGAGATACAACGGATAGTTGTTTGACCGGATACCGGATATTCGGCCTGACCATCGGCCGAATATCCGGTATCCGGCCGCCGAATATTCGGCCAGCGGAACTATACCTACATTTCGGTTTTTCAGGTGCGCATTCTGCAGGTTTGACCTGTTTCCTAGTGAACGTTCGCGCGGACACATTTCTAGGTTCGAAATGAGTGCGCAAGCAAGTCAGTGGAATGATTAAATTGTTTTAAAATTATAAACAAGTACGATTATGACCGTGTCTGTTTCTTAAATTCAATTTTTTTACTCCAAAATCAAGCAATGTTACTATCCGGTATCCGGCCGGATAGTATGTCACTATTCGGTATCCGGCCGGATTGTAAAATAATGGCCGGATAGGCCGGATACCGGATAGTAACCGAATATCCGGTGCATCTCTAGTACAGATTACTTGGCTTTGTCACTTAGGTACTTGAAGTCAAAGCGTTATACGTTATTGGATTTGAGCTTCGACCAAGACCAAAGCAAACCTAGATATTCTGGGGTTTCAGGGTTTGATTACAACAAACCTAATTAAACATCAAGGCTATGGCTTATGAGGGAGGAATGGAAAATACTCCACCGACAGGATACCTCTTAAATTGAAGAAGAAGAATTAAACATATCCGGTTGGCTAAGCTGCTTTCCGGCATAGGCGTAC
The DNA here is from genome assembly GCF_963556715.1 of Cydia fagiglandana. Classification (NCBI taxonomy): domain Eukaryota; kingdom Metazoa; phylum Arthropoda; class Insecta; order Lepidoptera; family Tortricidae; genus Cydia; species Cydia fagiglandana. The sequence continues at coordinate 16,010,932 of NC_085938.1, forward strand.
CCACGAAGGGGCAAGGGGGGGCAGTTGCCCCACCCTGGTCTCTGACCATAAGCTAAGAATTTCTGTTTCAACCGTACCCTGTTACAACGTACCCAGCCTCCCCTACTTCTGCCCCACCCATTAAAAAATGCTGCGTACGCCCATGCTTTCCGGTACGTTGCCTGTGTCCGCTACGGCAAGCGAGGGGTTGAAGCAAGGTGATAATGACATATCTAAATTATTGCTTAGACAAACATACGGCGCAATTAGGGAAAATGAATCAGAGATTCACTAGATATGAAATAGTAAAGATATGTGACGTTCCACGGCAAAAGGTACCTTATGGCGGCTGGCGTTTACGCTATTATTAACGCCGCTCCAATATATTCAGTCGGTGCCATGGTACCTTTTGCCGTGGAACGTCACATATCTTTACTATTTCATATCTAGTGACTCTCTAATTCGTTTCCCGAATCGCGCCGATAGATCTTCCAACAATTAACGTCTGGATTAGATGCATGGTTTGGGGATTTAAATCTCCTGTTTTTATGACATGACCATTAATAGTATCTGTGTTTAGCAAAATAAATATTTTTAAATTTTAATGGAATTCCTGGCGGCCATTCATTCATTCGATGACGAAGATGGCACACTAAACTGTACAATATCGATTTAACTCAAACTACGATGTCGCACAAGGTTAGATAAACTGATAAGTAAAGTGCATTGCTTTCTTGGTATCTCATGTAGGTAGGTATTTGCATTGCACGATAATTGACTGGTATTGGTTGATAATGATTTGTAATCAAAGGCGGATTAGAAAATACGTGGAGGAGGTGCTCAAAATATACCTACACAATATGTATTTTTTTTATATTTTGTTGTTAGTATATTTTTAAATACTTCACCCGCACAGTTATTGTTATTAAAACAAAATATTTTAACTGTATCTGTGTATGTATTGTTTGGCTGCTTCAATATATTCGAAGTTAATTATTTGTTACACGAAACAAGTATCTATTTTTTTACTCACACTCATACCTTTGACGACCTTTTTAAAAATGAGATATAGTGTAGTAAATAAAGGTAGTGGACCCCGCAGTAATTCCTCAGCCAGAAAAAACTTTACAGTATGATAAAGTATCAATAAATAAAAAGTATTGTATAAATATCCAAAGAATAATAGTAATAGTATTTAAGTAAATACCTAAAGTCTTAAATCGTTAATAATTTTTTACGGAAAAATGCTCCGTTCAAACTTTCGTCTCCACCGGAAATATTCATGTAACGTATTGCAACAATATATGACATAACAATAAAAAAAATCATAGCAGAAATACCAATAATTTATTTGGTAAAAAAAATTTCGGACGGAGGAATTACTCGGTTAAATAAATAAACAGATTTGTATGTTTACGTATAAATACCTAACTTAGGAGTGTTTTTAGGGTTCCGTACCTCAAAACGAAAAAAAAGAACCCTTATAGGATCACTCGTGCGTGTCTGTCTGTTTGTCACAGCCTATTTTCTCGGAAACTACTGCACCAATTAAGTTGAAATTTGGTACACATATGTATTGATATTTGATATTTGATATTTATTGAAATTATGTATGTCGGAGAACGGCTGAAATGTGCCATCTATCGCCTTCAAGAGGCGTTTTATCATGCAAACCTTGACAAATAGAGCAAACTAGGGTTAACACCTGAGTGGCGTTCGACGCAGTTCCGCTAAGACGTCATAGAGTGCGCTATTAAAACAATTGAAGTCGAGAACAATTGAAGTTATGCTGTCAATCAATCTTGAGAAGAAGCACGATGAGAACGAACGGCAGAAGATGACGTCTGTGGCGGCTCCTGGGTCAAATCCACTGGTTTGCTTAAGATAAGAAACGTATCGCGTGCTGTGATTTGTAATGAGTCTTGTGCAGTAAAGTTTGTGAGTTGGACAACGTAGTTATTTCATTGAAGGCCCTCGTCATCCACGATTGAAGGTTCTAATGTGCTGCCGATAGTATGATACGCCCACAATTCCCGACATCAGAAGTGCGGCCGAACACACGGAATTCGCTACGGAATTCCTCTTTGAAGCTCAAATTTGCCAAATGAAGTTGGACTGAAGGTCCCGAAAATCTGCCCTGAAGTTGAAAATCCCTGGCATTCCTTAATTCAAGAGTTATAAAGGCCTTAGAAAATGAAGAAATCTCATGCTGGCGCTGGTGGAAAATAAAGAAGTATCGTGATGGAAAATATTTGAATTGAAATGACAGTTGACGTATTTGATATTTTGTAAATTGTGATCAAGTTTTTGTATTGCTTTTTAAGTTGTGTTGTGTGAAATGTTCGTGGAAATGTTGTTGTTAATGTTGTAAATCTAAGTTTTACAGTCCTTGGTTGGAGAATGAAGATAGTTGGTGTGAGACTGGAGGAGCTGCGGTTGCATTGCATAAGCGTGCGTGCCTTAGTTTGTTTACAGAAGCTGAGAGGAGCCGCATATGTACTGGTTGCCAGACTGTCACTGGAACTTGGAAATCGCGTGAGTTGCTTCCATCCTTTATGATTTGTTAATGTATTGGTTGAGTGTACCACGCTGGCTTTACCTTTATGGGTTCTATTTAGGAAAATATGAGATCAGGTACGAGATAGGTACCTACTCTACTAGCTCTTATTGGGGTATTTCTCCAAAAATAAACTTCACAAGATACTGATTAATAATTGTATTCACCTTTTTAATTACATTCAGCACTTAACTCTACACGTGTACACTGTTCGCCTGCTGTCAAGGCAATGAATCGGTCTGACTGGTTCTGCCCCTTTTATTACCACTCGGCAACCGTTGAAACTACTTGTAGAGGGCGCTGTATGGATATAGTCAAATAGCAACTGTACTAATGACTTCTTGGTTTGCCGAGGGATAATCAAGTGACATGTACGTAGGTAATAAATTAAACATATTATTAAACACTTATAAATTATAAATAAATAAGCTAACAGTTCGGCCATCCTGTTTCTAGCAAGTCCCATTGCTACATAAAAGTGAAGCTTTAATAATCAGAAATGCCATAATCAAAATTCATTCATATCACAAGATATAATTAAATCATAAAACAATTAACAGTTACACATGTTACTACTGAAGTTAATGAAATAATCGTACATGTATGATGTATATATGTATATGATATAAGTATTCATATATCACTGATTAAAAAGGTTATTTTCTATTTGAATCATGTAATATATATTCTAATCAACATAATTAAATTACAATGAATATGATTAGGTGTAAAGATGACATTTTATTTCATTAAACTTTATAATAGTAATTTAATTAGATGGGTCATTGTTCCTGATCACTACTAGAACATTCAGTATCAATATCACTATCGAGATCTCGAACAAAATTCAACCAGGGTTGAATTTTATCAAGTGCTACCACATTTTCATACCCACGACCTTTCTTCTTTGTTAGAGGAGTATCTCCTATGAGGTATCTATCATTAGGGAGAATTTTTAGGATACGATATGGTCCTTGGTACTTACTTACAAGTTTTTGTTACTTTCCATCATGTGGTACTTGTCTCTCTACTCGCACCAAATCACCTTCCTTGTAAGTGGTACCGGGTTTCCGACTTTTATTAAACCTTAGTGCATCTTTATTTTGCTGCTTATCTATTTTCTGTTTAGCCTGTTCTCTAACATCATTTAAGTCTTCAGTACTTACGACATTTAGCGTGTCGCTTATGACAGAGTTCAGTATCCCTTGCGAATTACTTGTAACATTAAATCCAAACAGAAGTTCAGATGGAGTTTTCTGAGTAGTTTTATGCATTGTGGTGTTGAGACCTACATGAATTTCAGCGACGTATTCGTCCCAATTCTTCTCATCTTTGCCATGTGTGGAGGTAGACAAAGCATTAAGGATTGTTCTATTAAATCTCTCTACCTGGCCGTTGGCCCGGGGAGTAGCCACGGCGTTCTCAATATGTTTAATGCCATGAGATGAGACGAATTCTTTGAACGTCTTGCTTGTGAAGCTAGTTCCTTTATCTGTAATGAGACGGGTTGGTACTCCAAAATAACTTATGTGCTCTTTAATTACTTTGATAGAGGTAAGCGACTTTGTGTTCTCGACAGGTGTTATGTTTGCATACTTTGTGAAGCCATCTATAATTACAAGAAGATAACAGTTTCCTTTCTTGCTCTTTACAAAAGGACCTAGGTGGTCGGCGTGAATAGTATGGAAAGGAATACTGACCTTTTCTATAGGGTGTAGCTCGCCCTCCCGTTTACCTCCCGGCTTTTTGTGGTGTGCACACTCTAGACATGATGCAACATACTTTTTAACAAACCGTCTCATTTTGGCGAACCAATAGTGTTTCTGTATCCGCTGAAGTGTTTTATCAAAGCCACAATGTCCAACATCATCGTGGTTCTTTTGAAGTATTTGCCAACGAACACTCTTGGGCACTACCCATTTTAATTCGCCAGCCACGATGCGGTAGACACGGTCATTTTTAAGTTTATAGTTATTAAGGTAGTCAATTACCTGTTCTGAATTTGGATCACTGAGAGTTTCCTTTATTTTTTTAATTTCTGCATCCGCACTCTGGACGGTTGAGATCCAGTCTTGGTCATTCACTTCCGTAGTGAGCAGTACATCGAGAACGTGAGATTCTTGTACACCGTCGTCGACTGGGTGGCGACTAAGTGCATCTGCGTGTAGCATGCGTGCACCGGGTCGATATTCAATGGAACAATCATATTCTTGTATCTGTACCCACCATCTAGCCACCCGTGGAATAACGTCGCGTTTCGTGAGCGTGTACCTGAGGGCGTTGCAATCTGTAAAGATTTTAAATGATATACCTACCAAATACACCCTGAACCGGTTCAGTGACGCTATCACAGCGAGAGTTTCTTGTTCGTACGAGTGAAGTTTGCGTTCCTCGGGAGTAGTCTTGCGACTAAAGTAAGAAATTGGCTGGAAAATTCCGTTCGAATTAGCTTGGAGTAATATCCCTGCGATGCCATCTTTGCTGGCATCCGTGTGTAGCTGGGTATCGGCCTTTGGGTCATATAGAGCTAGAAGCGGTCTCTGGGTCAGTAGAGTTTTGATATCATTAAAGGCTTTCTTTTGTGGTTCTTCCCATACCCATGTAGATCCCTTTCGTAGTAAGTCTGTCAATGGGGATGTTATTTGAGCATAGCCTTTAATGAAACGCCGGAAAAATCCTGAAAGTCCAAGAAACTGTCTCACCTCGTGTTGATTTCTTGGTGTAGGGAAGTTTGAAACGGCATCAGTTTTTCTAGACCCAGGGCGAATGCCTTCAGCGCTGACCTCGAACCCAAGAAAGTCAATCTGATTTTGGAAGAAATTGCACTTACTTAATTTAAGCGTTAGGCCTCCTGCCTTGAGTAAGTTAAGCACTTCTTCCAGTCTTTGTAAACCCTCTTCAACATCTTTTGACGGGATTAAAATATCGTCCATATAGACAATGGCATACTTAACTTTGGCTTCCGACAAAATTTTGTTTATTGTCCTCTGGAATACGGATGGCGCGTTGACCAGTCCGAATGGCATCCGGTTATATTCATATTGTCCGTCTGGTGTGACAAAGGCTGTCTTGTGTCGTGACTCCTCCGAAATAGGGATCTGATAGTATCCTGATGCTAAATCCAGGGAAGTGAATAACTTGTTTCCGGAGAGCTGGTCCAGTTGATCTTCGACTCTGGGGAGTGGGTAATGATCCTTCTTGGTTTTGCGATTCAGGGCCCTATAGTCCACGCACAAGCGCTTCTCGCCGGTCTTTTTTTGAACTAAAACTATAGGGCTCGCATATGGTGACGAAGACTCCCTTACGATCTCACTATCGAGCATTTCTTGAACCATATTTCTTACCAATGTTCTTTCGGTGTGTGACATACGGTATGGGCGGTAAACCACCGGAGTTAGCTCTTCAAGTTCAATAACCATTTCCGATACCTTCGTGAAGCCAATGTCATCAAGACCTTTCGAAAAACAATTGCCGTATTTGGACAAAAGTTGTTGGAGCTTCAAACGTTCTTCCTTGTTCACACTTGGACCGCAGTTAACGGACTCATCGACTTCGTTTTCATTGAATGTCACCCCACAACAGTCGTATGCGTTGTCGCCGCCGTCGTCGGCTGGCTTGAACTCGGCACGCGTCAAAAGAAAACCACTATTCAGAGTAATTATGTCAGACGATGCATTCAGAAGGAGCAGTGTGCTAGTACCGGAGTTGATGTCGTATTGTCCCGGGAGCAAATAATATTGTTTTCCTTCTGCCCCTCTCAGTGAACCGTTAATGATAATGGTTCCAGTAACGAGAGACGTCGATTCTACTGTGACTGGTGTCAACATACTGCATGGCAGGGAGACTTGATTACTCACCTTCAGGTGTAACTTGCCATTTGCGGTCTTGATGAAGATAAGTTCCTTTGAAGTTTTAATTATCGTGATATCCGGTTTTTCTGTGAAGGTGTGGCCCAATAAGACTTGTCGTTTAATCACATGGTTTTCGACGACATATAGATCAATAACTTCCTTTATGCCTTGAACTTCGACGCTGCATGTTACTATACCCACAGGTGATACCAAATTAGCTCCTACGGTGTTCAGTACTGGGAGTTCCGCAGATGTGTCAATGTCCAGATTCAACTGTTTGGCTGCATTCATTGTTATTAGCGAGCATTCGCTGCCAAGATCTATAAAACATTTAATCACAGAATTGTTGACTTTGATATCCATTTTATATTTATTATTTGTGTCACCAACCTGAACTGCGGCAACTTGCTTCTCCTTGCGCTCTTTCCCTCGTGCTTCCTCCACTTTCACATCGTTAGACTCGCGCAGTCGCTTAAAACAGTGCTCCGCCAAGTGATTCCTTTTGTCGCAATATGTGCATGTGGCAGCAGGTTTCTTACATTTACTGGCACGGTGTCCAGCTTCACTGCAATTGAAACATACCTCGCCGCTGTTAGGGTTGTCTTTCGATGTGTCCTTCGACACCTGAGGTCAGGCCGACTTATTCCTGTAGTCATTTTGGCGGAACTTTCGTGAAGGATCTTGAGCGTCTTTGTCTCTTACCTGTCCTACCTTCACTGTTCTAAAATACTTCAGAACTTGTTCAGGTTCAGAGAACTGGGCTGCTTGGGCGCCAACCTTTACCGCGCGGTCATCTACGCCGTAGAGAATACAATCAACAGCTTGTCTTCCATATATTTTGCACCTATTAAGGAGATTTACCTTCGCATAATAGTACTGTTCCAGTGATTCTCCATAACGGGCCCTTTTTGAGAGCATTTCTGTAAGAATCTCGGCGTAATCTTCGCGACAGGGAAATGATTCAATGAGTTTCTTCTTCCACTCTGACCATGTAAATAAGACGCTAGATAAACCTTGGTACCAGGTCTTTGCAACGCCTGTGAGTTTGGGGAGAGCATAGTGGATCAATTCCCTATCATCCCATTGGTATATACTGGCACATTCTTCGACCTTTGTAAGCCAATTTAATACAGTCTGTTCCTTGGACATCGGGTCAAATTCGGGTACAACATTGGTATTAAAGGAAAGTTTCGGTTTATCAGACCGTTTAAATTCCTTCAACACATCTAGAAACTTATCTAGGACAGCAGAGTCGCGATTTTTCCTGTTTGATTTTGATAACCTTGGCCGTTTTATATAACTATCATAGTGCTCACCAGATTCTTCTGACGAGCTGTGTCGACGTTTACGGCTGACTCTTTCTGACGGGCCGCGTGGATGTCTGCGGCTGCCTCTTTCTGGCGAACTGTGACGACGTCTTCGGCTGCCTCTTTCTGATGGATCGCGACGATGTCTGCGGCTGCCTTCTTCTGACGGACTGCGATGATGTCTGCGGCTGCCTCTACCTCTTCTGTAGCCATAGTCGTTATCCTCGTAACCTGACCTGTGTGCTCCTATGTCGTTATGATATAGTGGCTGGCTTCGTGATCTAGGCGATGGCGGGATGTCGTAATACATTACCCGGCCCTGCGACCTGGACGCTCTTGGGCTGTTGTAATATGATCCGTGGCCCTGTAACCTGGGCGCTCGTGGGCTGTCGTAATATGAGCCCTGGCCCTGTGACCTGGGCGCTCCTGGGCTGTCATAATATGAACCCTGGCCCTGTGACCTGGGCGCTCCTGGGCTGCCATAATACGAACCCTGGCCCTGTGACCTGGGCGCTCGTGGGTTGTCGTAATATGAACCCTGGCCCTGTGACCTGGGCGCTCGTGGGCTGCCGTAATATGAACCCTGGCCCTGTGACCTGGGCGCTCCTGGGCTGTCGTAATATGAACCCTGGCCCTGTGACCTGGGCGCTTCTGGGCTGTTGTTGTGATACAATCTCTCGCTGCTGTGATATGGATCCTGGCCCTGTGATCTGGGCGTCCCTGGGTCATCGTCCGCCTCCATACCTGAAACTTAGAGCGATCGTCTACATATCGGCTCTACATATCGGCTCTACATATCGGCTCTACATATCGGCTCTACATATCGGCTCTACATATCGGCTCTACATATCGGCTCTACATATCGGCTCTACATATCGGCTCTACATATCGGCTCTACATATCGGCTCTACATATCGGCTCTACATATCGGCTCTACACATCGGCTCTACACATCGGCTCTACATATCGGCTTTACATATCGGTTCTACATATCGGTTCTACATATCGGCTCTACTACTATCTACAAGTGCCTAGTTTATATTCAGAATTGAAGTTATCATCTACAACAGAATGTCCACACATGTCTATATCCAGGGAGTACCCGGGCAAGATAAACATACGTGTTTAACCGTATTGACCTCCGGACTTCCTCCGTTACGGAAAATACAGTTATTTCGTTAAAATTGCTATCCAAGAACCAAATATCCACACATGTCTATATCCAGGGAGTACCCGGGCAAGATAAACATGCGTGTTTAACCATATTAACCTCCGGACTTCCTCCGTTACGGAAAATACAGTTATGTATATCGTTAAAATTGCTATCCAAAAACCAAATATCCACACATGTCTATATCCAGGGAGTACCCGGGCAAGATAAACATGCGTGTTTAACCATATTAACCTCCGGACTTCCTCCGTTACGGAAAATACAGTTATGTATATCGTTAAAATTGCTATCCAAAAACCAAATATCCACACATGTCTATATCCAGGGAGTACCCGGGCAAGATAAACATGCTTGTTTAACCATATTAACCTCCGGACTTCCTCCGTTACGGAAAATACAGTTATTTAAGGTATCGAGATATGCTTAATAATTACGGAAAGATAACAAAAGAAAATAAACCGTACTTACGTTAGTGTGGCGTGGTAAAAAAAATCTTTTTAGATTTTTTTCTATCCCTTCTTCTGAAATATTGGGGTATTTCTCCAAAAATAAACTTCACAAGATACTGATTAATAATTGTATTCACCTTTTTAATTACATTCAGCACTTAACTCTACACGTGTACACTGTTCGCCTGCTGTCAAGGCAATGAATCGGTCTGACTAGTTCTGCCCCTTTTATTACCACTCGGCAACCGTTGAAACTACTTGTAGAGGGCGCTGTATGGATATAGTCAAATAGCAACTGTACTAATGACTTCTTGGTTTGCCGAGGGATAATCAAGTGACATGTACGTAGGTAATAAATTAAACATATTATTAAACACTTATAAATTATAAATAAATATAAGCTAACACTCTTATGGTCAGAATGACATGACATGTATGTAATTAAGGAAATCTGGTACGTGGACTTGAAATTGATTGTTAAGACAATGTATTATGTGGGAGGCTGTTTAACTATTTTCTGGATAATATGGCATGTAATACCTTGAATCGCTTTTAACAAAATAATGCATCTTAATTTTTTTTTTGTGGATTCTTACTCTTTTAAATTGTGTCGTGGGACCAAGAATCGTTATCTTGTGAAGCTACAGCGTCACGAATGATTAGTACCATTTTTCGAACACACTGTCAATATAATTTCTGTTTTGCTAGCTTGTGCCTAAGATAGAGGCGTGTGCGTGACATTTTTGGATATGAAAAATAATTCGATTTAGCGGTGCAAAGTTTATGGCCGTTGACGGATAGTTCAGACTTAGTTTTTGATTACATCCTTTTGATTAATGTTCTTAAAATGACTTGACGTCCAAAATTGACTACTCAAACGTAATAAGGATTAAATGTGTGTGTTTTTATTTGAAGAACGTAAAAGGTTACTTTAACCCCATCGAGGCTGAAGGAATCCATTAGTGGTAATTTTTGCAGCCAGTTTTTACAGTTTACAGTACAAAACACTTAAATTTGGAACCGGCATTGAATTTTTCAATTCTCATTATTCTGTGTTTCAGTGATATGTTGTTTGCGATGTATATCTGTTAAAGAAGCATTTTGAGAGTCAAATTCAATTAATAATGAATTATTTAATTTTGGATTCGATTTGATACCTAATTTGACGTACCTACGTACTCAATGGGTTAATGTAATTTTGCATATTGCATGAATAGCTAAGTAAGCAGTTTGAGAAGGATATTATTCATTGATCTATTTAAACACTATTTAAAGGAATTAGTTTTGGGAATAGATGTCTCTAGGTATGCCGCTAATGGTTTTATGACATTGACATAAGAGACAAAACGTGAAGTTCATGCCCCTTTCAAAGTAAAAGTAGTGATACCATTAAGAAAATTTATTTGAGAGGTTCATCACAGGAGTTGGTTGGCGGTCGCAACCGGAACCTGAGTTGTCCAGAGGGCGTTTGAGGGCTGGGTGCTGGTGGGCACAGTCCTATTCGTAACTGCAATTCAAGGGGGTTTCGGACCGGGCGATGAGGCTAGCTGTGTGTTGGAACAAAGCTGTTGCAAAGCCAAGGTGTTGGCACTGTTATTTGGAAGTTGGTGTTGACTTGTAGGCATTGGTTGATGCATGTGAAAAGAAAATCTTTGCTAAAAAAAAAATTATTATGTGCAAAGTTTTTTTTTGCTTAACACTCAAAGCTGTGTCTCGCTCGTGCGTCCATGAGGGATAAAACACACGCAATGTGGCTGATTTAAAACCCATTTCAATATTCCTGGCACTATGGTATAAATTATTGCTCCCCTCAAATGTAAAGGCTAATGACAGAATGCTAACGGTTTTGACGTGCTACTTAAGTATTTTTCGGTAGAAGGCAACAAAATGAGACTTGCAAAATAGGAAAATAACGCTTTCTCTATTACACCTGTTCAAAATTCAAGAAGACTATCCCGTTCTGTCTTGGTATTATTATTTGATTGTCGTGCATATGCTATGTATGTTAGTGCGAGTAATAAAATCTCTATCTTGGCAATAGAATAATAGCGATAATTATTGACTATTATTATTAAAGTATGTAGTATATTACGCACGTTATGGAACTAGTACAAAAGTTGTTCGTACTCCTTACAATTATGATCTTTTACGAAAATAGTTGTCGATGTTTAGTGAACGTATTTATTTTCTGTTTGAAGATAATGAAGTTAGCAAAATTTGAGTACAGCGGTTTGATTTAGGTAGAAAATAAATTCTGCCACTAGTACGTGTCCTCGTGTTGGCATTCGTTGTAAAATAGGTTATGAACTCCTTTAGAGTCTGTGCGGAAAGAGAAGAGTCGTGGGATTTGAGGGCGCGCCAGTGCTATTTTATGGTTTTTGCTATGCTGACAACACTGGTCACGTGATTATAGTACGACACTAAAGGTCATGATACTTGAATCCCTTTTGTTCCGGTTTTTTACCACGGCTTACTAAACGGAGCCTGGTGGTGGTGTCGGCTCGTCAACTCAATCCTCTGATTTAGCGCAGGCACTAGTTTTATTTTTAAACCACACTTGTTTTTATGTCTCAGATACTAAAAAGTGACAGTGCGATTGACAAAACTGCTAAAACTAGTTAAGAATCTACCCAATACAACTGTAATTTTAGTACCAAACGAGATAGAGTCTCATTTATGTAATGCCTAATCTGTGCAGTCCAACAGTTATTAAAACCGGGTAGATCGGGTAGAAATTGGGCAATAGAACTAGCTGTAATTTTATCTGGGATATATTTCACCCATTGTAAACTTGACTTGTAAGGTATGTGTACATTATTAATAATAAATATGAATAAAAATAGTGCATAAGTAGGTAGGCCTTATTGGGATATGTCCGGTTCTCTCATCTCACGATATTTTACTTCGCCGAAAAGTCACTGCTAAATATGAAATATAATTTCCTAACTAACAGAACCTACAAATAAAGAAAATTTATATATTTTATTAGAAAAAGTTTTATTCTTTGTAATCGAAGTCTGAATTAAAATATTCAATGTCACTTATGTTTGAGTTAGCTTCAGAACAACAACCAGCCAAGGATACTCATAGAACTATCTTCATCTGAACTGGATGTGCTTGAATCCGGCACGTAGATTACGAATTCTTGCATATCACCTACTTAGCGGTCTTTTATTCGAGATACCGTAGGTACTTTTACACAATCCTGAAAAAGAAATTACATATAAATATGCATAAGATAGCAAGTATCAAGACTATTTGTCAGTTATTTTAAAGATCATGAATGACCTGCATATTTATGAAAATTAATATATTTTGAATGAATATACTTACCGATTATGTACCGGAGACAAGTTACTTAGGGGGCTTATTAAATAGGTAATTATTTAATATTAAATACAACATCAATACCCGCGAATAGCGAAAACACGTTCCGCGACTTTTTGTAAGTCGATAGTCGGCTTTTAGCCGTTTTCTTCCCGCTGACAAAACCAAACAATGTTAAATATAATTTTCCTTGTGGTTTTATGTACGGTTTTATCGTGTTTTGAAAATATTATATACATAAAACTTGCGGTTTTTGTTAATAAAAATATACAATGACAGAAGTTTGTTTACTTTTTACAAGACAGGTGTCAAAGGTTTGATTGCCATATAAAATTTAAAATGTTAGTTCCCGTTTCTGCCACGACTCTTCTCTTTCCGCACAGACTCTACCTTATTAATTTCATGCATGTTCAACCTATTTGAATCTTTCTGAGATCTCTTTGTGGTTTTTGAAGTATTATGTCAGTCAGCTAAAGTCAGTAATGTCAGTGTGTAAATATTATAATATTATGATCACGTTTTTTTTATAAAAAAATATTAAAGCGGGTTTCCTCCATGAAAAAATACAATTTGGTTTACATAGAAAGTATAATACTGGACTTACCTGATAATATTTCAAGTTTTGAAGCTGTCTTGTAAATGTGTTGTTCGTACAGAAGGAATAAAATAGAGAAGTTGGTCTGAACAGTACACTGTATGGAATGCAAATTTGGCGGTCAATAAAAACCAAACTTACCAAATATTTTAACCATGAGATAACGGAGACGATACACGGGTTTAGTGTGAGAGGCCATTGTGCGTGCGGCCAATTATCTTTCAAACGGATAAACCAATTTCATCGCTGTTTTCTGTGATCGGAGCCAAAATTTTGAGGTACTGACAAAAATGGCAAACAAAGCTGGATCAAGGTTGAAATGAGAAAATCTATTAGTAGGGACACTAAACTCTTAGGGAATACTAAACGTTTAAGTAATGAGTAGGTACGCAGATAATGTTCATAAAAGCAGTAAAATATGGAAAACCGTTTATTACGGAGAGCTCAATACAAGATGTTTTTCAACTGAGAGGAATCTCTGTGGTGAGGTCCATTTAAAAGCTCTGTTTGTATCTTTATGGCGATATTATTTTCACGCTGTTTGGATAATTGCATTTTAAGTCTCTTAATGAATGTTCGAAATGTATCTCTAGCCCATACCCCATTTCTGTTAATTTGGCCTTATTGAATATGGTGATACTTATGCTGAACTTGTTTATTCACAACAATGATCTTGTGCGTGTTGTTGAAAGAGTTGTAGTACAGTATTCAAAAGTTATGGGAGAACTTACTTTGGTCAGGTAGGCCGAGCAATTGAGCTTAGATACCTCAGATTGTTGTATTCTGTCCGCAGATGTATGCAGTGATGCATACAATGTCAGGATGCCGTGGTGGTGCAGATGAACTGCGCTCTACAGTCTCTTTTGGAAGAAAAAGAAATCTGATCTTCGCTCTAGTCTACCAGTGAGAGTCACAAAGGAGGATAATGTACGGAGGGACCCGTACAATGTCAGGTGGGCCGTGTCGGAGAACGGCTGAAATGTGCCATCTATCGCCTTCAAGAGGCGTTTTATCATGCAAACCTTGACAAATAGAGCAAACTAGGGTTAACACCTGAGTGGCGTTCGACGCAGTTCCGCTAAGACGTCATAGAGTGCGCTATTAAAACAATTGAAGTCGAGAACAATTGAAGTTATGCTGTCAATCAATCTTGAGAAGAAGCACGATGAGAACGAACGGGAGAAGATGACGTCTGTGGCGGCTCCTGGGTCAAATCCACTGGTTTGCTTAAGATAAGAAACGTATCGCGTGCTGTGATTTGTAATGAGTCTTGTGCAGTAAAGTTTGTGAGTTGGACAACGTAGTTATTTCATTGAAGGCCCTCGTCATCCACGATTGAAGGTTCTAATGTGCTGCCGATAGTATGATACGCCCACAATTCCCGACATGTAAATTAGTAACCCAAAGATGGACATATTTTTTGTATAATTTAAAAATACATAGGTTCGAAGTTATTTAAGAAAATACAAATAGCCAAAAAATGACCATTCCCCCTGTATCTCCGAAACTACTGGGCCTAAAATTTTGAAAAAAATACACAAAATAGTTCTTTACCTATAGATGACAGGAAAACCTGTTAGAAATGTGCAGTCAAGCGTGATTCGGAATTATGTACGGAACCCTAGAAACGCGAGTCAGACTCGCACATGGCCGGTTTTTTTTTGGATATTTATAATGTTAGTTTCGGCTCATACTATACAATAACCAAGCAAAATTTCATCGACTGAGGAATTAATGCATGGGTCTCCATACAACAACTTGCTTCGTTTACTACATTAATAGCTACCTATATTTTTTTAACCTCTTTAGACCAGTAGGACATGTCTCAAAACATTTTAATTTTAACAATGCTAATTAGTATGTCGTATCAGTCGTATGTATAAACTTTGCCGCAATCTTTAAGCCTACACAAAAAAGCATATTGAATTATTGTTAAAAATCATTCAATATCAAAACCACAAACGTACAAGTTCTAAATAATCTAGCCCAAAAACGACGACTTCTTCTTCTTCTTCCTCGCGTTATCCCGGCATTTTGCCACGGCTCATGGGAGCCTGGGGTCCGCTTGACAACTAATCCCATGATTTGACGTAGGCACTAGTTTTTACGAAAGCGACTGCCATCTGACCTTCCAACCCAGAGGGGAAACTAGGCCTTATTGGGATTAGTCCGGTTTCCTCACGATGTTTTCCTTCACCGAAAAGCGACTGGCAAATATCAAATGATAATTCGTACATAAGTTCCGAAAAACTCATTGGTACGAGCCGGGGTTTGAACCCGCGACCTCCGGATTGAAAGTCGCACGCTCTTACCGCTAGGCCACCAGCGCTCCCAAAAACGACGACTTATAATTTATAAATATCGTAGAATAACCTCTTGACTCTACAACAACACGTACATCTAACTAATGCATGTTTCGTTTTAAAGATAAAAAACACAAGCACACAGCCTTGGCACACGAACCAACGATAATGATTTTATGATTCCAGTATAATAATTTAAAGAAAAACTCAGTTGCCCACATATGACGTCTTACAGGTACATAATTATAAGGTAGGTACTAGGTATTAGGTATGCAGTGGTCGAGGTCAAAGCTATTCTATTGTGACGCCCGTCCCGTCTGAACTCATGATGTATTCGATCTCCGTGATGCGATGACTCAGACCACACCTTACCAATTGAGGAATATAATTGGTGCTGATTGGATAAAATTTTGGTATGCGTAGTTCTATAATTTCTATAAATAGACTGTAAATTAATAGTTATTTTGGTACTCTATCGTTAAACTGACTTGATAAGAAGTTATTTTGATATGTGGGGGCCTACCACGATTTTGTTATCTGCCTATCTATCGCATGAATGATGAGCAATAGAGACTGATATGACTGGTTGGATGAATCTGACTTACAATTAGCTGCATGATTTGTATTATGTTATGTTAAGTAAATAATGATGAAGTATATAACTAGTTTTAGGCCCAAGACTTGCCTGCCTTCTACTAGAATACCACCGCACATCTTTACCAACGCCTGAAATAAGTGGTCGCCTCCGCGAACAAAGTCAAAAATAGGTACTTTGCTATTTGTGTCGATATTGATATAAGTTAATCTTCTATTTCAAAAACAAAATATATTTTTAGCACACTATTTTAGAACAGTGACTTTTTGGCTAAATAAAAAGTTAAATATAACTACTATCTCGCATGTCGTTCCATATAAATTGATGTTGGTTGCCAAACTAAACTATATTCAGTCCCAGTGCGGTGCTCAATTATACTTTTAAAAGCAAAGCTAAGCTAAAACAATGCTGACGGTACTTTTATCATTCGTTATATTATGTAGGTATATATACAGGGTGTTTGGTACATCGTTTGCCAAATTACAACGGCAGATAGCTTGAGTCATTTGCTATCTTCTCATGCGTAGAAAAACAAAATTGGCCATGGTTTTTTTTTACTACTACGCAAGTAAAAATTTGAAATTTACGAAAAACTGTCATAGAAGTGAAATACATTTTTGGCACAAAATTAAAAATTTCTAGGCCGGAGAAGATAGCAAATGACTCAACCTATCTGCCGTTTTAATTTGGCAAACGATGTACCAAACACCCTGTATATAGGTTCGAAATATGTTCGAAATACAAGTTCATGTGTGTTTTCTTTCGCTTGCAACAATATTGTATTATAGTTAATTAAGGAATCTGCCTAAACAACTTAATTTGTTTTGTTTCGCGCCGTTCTGCGATAAACACGCACGCGGCTTAATCCGTTCATGCAGAAAAATATCAAATAACTACCCCAGCTGGTGGTAAATTATATGATGTTGCATGTTCTTCGAATTGAAACAGTAGTTAATTAATTGAGTTTAGTTTGTATTTAATTTACCATCCGTGAATCTGGCCAATAGTATCTAAAAACTAAAAGATGTTCACTTTGGTATCATAAAGTAGAAAATCAATATAGTTTAATTAAAATGAGCACAGTTCCCCCAAAGTTATATTCATAGCTACTTATTTATAAATTACTATGAGACACGAGGCTACAAAGATAAACAACATTCAGAAGTAAGCATTGGAAATTACTCGAGCAATAAATGAATTAACATAGTTTAGGTACTCACTCTCGTGTCGGTGGCGGCCAGACCGCTCGCTATCGCATTAATTGGCCTCCAAATGTCTGGAGTTCCAATTAAACCATTCTTCAGATCATTCTGAAACAGCTTCGAATCGAAATTCCACGTCGCCGCTCCGACAGTCCTTCTCTTCTCCAGAACAGATTTCTGCGCGATCGCCTCGGCCTTAGTCGATTTGAAACTACCAAATGTCTTCTCAAAAAACCCAGTTTTCGCTTTTGGCTCTTCCTGGTCTGTTACTTTAGGGTTCTTCTTATTGTCTAAAGTTTTTGCACTTTTTCTTCTCTCCGATTCCGTTTTCGGCGGCTCGAGTAGCGCGTATATTGTGAGAGACAGGAAATGCCCGGCGACTAATCCTTGTAGATCGGGTTTGCCTGGCTTTTTAACATCTTTCTGCTTCAGCTGGAACTTGAAGTCTTCGTTCCAGACCGGCCATGAACTTTCCTGGAGGGTAGTCTCAAATTTGCTCTCACCCGGGAACACTTTGACCTGAAATTAAATTGGAATGTTTAATAAACGAGAATAATAAAGGAGTTATGGCAAGGCTAATTAAAGTTAAATACCTATTACTCCTATTAGCCTTTTTGATGACAGTGGGATTTCAAATTAAGTTTTAATTATAGAACCTTTGAGTTCGCTATAAAAACACAATAAAACAAGGTATTCTTGTCACAAGAAATTTAACACCGTTTTCACGGCAAACACCTTTATTATTTTCTAAATTATCAACAAAAAGCTATTAATTGTGAAACAACAAACAAATCGAGATTCCTTTGAGGCGCGCCTAATTTGGCGCAGACAATAGTAAAAAAAAAAAATCTATGCTCCTGCCTAAAGGCAATGTGTAAAAACAAAATACTACTATACAAAGTAGTCCTACCTAGCTATAAGAATACTTGCTATTGCTGTACCCTTTATAGGGTGCCATGTGATTCTGTTATTATTGTACCAACTTTGTACCATGGTTCGCAAATAAACTATTTCTATTTCTAGATACAGGATGCAACAAAAGGTTCATAAGAGTTCCTCTTGCGATATATGCGACTATCTTATCTGTTATAAACCCATACCACAAAAGAGATAGGTACAGAAATCAATCAACATACAAAGCGCGCTCGAGCAACGCACACATAGACACCGCTCACGGACACGATATCTCGGACCAGTTGGGACCAGTGCGAGCGCGAGTGCCATCCGCTTGAGACACGCGTCTGTGAACTTTTTTGTGCAATAATGGAGAAACAAAACAAAAAGTTATTATAACTGTACAGTGGACGGTTGTTTAAATTCAACATTAACCGGTGAATTGTCGTTTTTTAAGCTACCAGTGGTTTCAGAGAGAATGCGTATGCGAATTTATTACATTGTACATGATAATGCGAATTTATTACAGTTTAAAATATAATAATCGTGCATTTCGCCAATCTCGAAATCATCGCAAGATATTTTCTGTGGCAAATTTGTAATATAACAATGACATTAAAATGAAAATACCTATTTGAGTTATTAATGTTATTATTAATTTATATTTCCATTCTTCCCGTTTCATCCTCAACAATAAATCAAACAACTAGATACGAGATACGATACGATGGATACGAGTGCCACTACCATGATAGTTTTTTGTGCATAAGTCATAGTTCGCAACAATCGCAACCCTAGAGCGACCGCCGAGCGTAGGTATGAAAAGTAAAGTACATACATGTGATTGACTTCTGTACTTATCTGTTTTGTGCCCATACCCCGTACCCATACCCAGGAGGCGTGGCCTAGGAACAAACTTGTATGACGGTGAACGCACATGTGCGTTGGGCAGTGTTACCAACTCGGATTTTGAAAAAATGCTAGACTAATGTATGGATTATGCCAAAATTATGCCAAAGTTTTTTGAAATATGCTATAAAAATGCTAAAATGTCACTTGAAATTAGACACTTAAAACACATACATTTTTCAAATTTGCCACCTTTTTCTACTGACAAGATCTGCCTGACCAACTTTATATAGTCCGTCGACGTCCATCCGTCCACGAGTCAAAATTCAAATGAAAATATAAACCACATAAGGCGATGGTGCATATTGTTGCTGCCAAGTTGGTGCAAACTTGGCTTAGACTAAATTATGCTAAAAAATATGCCAGATGCTAAATGGAAAATTATGGTGCCAAAGCGAGTGAAAATATGCCAGATCTGGCATCATTTATGCCAAGTTGGCAACACTGGCGTCGGGGGCAGTGAATGTGTTAACCGGTTAACCCCGGGCTAGTGGGATGGTGCAAGTGGCGCTAAGGTAAGATTCCTGACAGCATATCCATTAATTCCTTTTAGTTCTAAAACTATGCACTTAAGTGTACTTTGTAACTAGTAATTTATACTACTTATTAAGCCGCAAAGTCCTCGAAAGCGTGCGCCGCTAACTCAAATGCACTTACTTAACCCAGTTGAACTTTTTACTAGATGTTGCAACCCCGCTGTAGACTTTTCCGTTTCCTGTGCTTTAAGGTGACATTCCATTTCCAACGAAAGCTGCACTACTGTCAATTTTACTATGGAAATTGACAATGGCATCAGCGACGCGTTCAGTACGAGTAGTGCAGCTGCGGTTAGAAATGGAATGTTACCATTACACCCACGAGGTGCAAGTCATTTTCGAACTTGTTTATTATTTCGTTCAGCTGTAACTTTATTATTGAAAATTAATTTAACTTCATAAAATTTCATTAAGATTGTATCTAACAATACTGTAACATTTTATTATATTTCTCAATTCAATCGAATATCAAGTAGCCTTGTGTTATTTGATGAAGTAAGAAATAAACATTATTAATGTTGAAATAATATGTCTACTTCTTTAATATAATGTTTACTTCAAATAACTTCCATTAGTAGACGACGTTTAATTAATTGAAACATGTTGTTTTTGCATTTCTTGTCCCAGTATTTCCTATTTTTTTCTATGATTTATCCCTTTTCACTACGATGCCTTTCACATGTATTATTTTTCTGTAAATCCCTTTGTTTCTTTCCATTATAGATGGAGATAATCTGGCTAGGTATACTTAATTAATTATAGACTAGTGCCTTGTTTATCAAAAGCTTGTAACTTATAATATAAGTGGAAATCCTTTTCTAACAAAAGATGTCATTAAGGGACTTTCACTTGTATACAAGTTACAAACTTTTGATAAACAGGGCACAGGTATCATCGAAAGGGTGATACATCGTTTTTGTGTAAAATGGCCTTAGTGGACTGCTTAACTGTCTGAACTGTGTGTAGTGTGTCTCAAATTGAGCGAAAGTCTATTGTGCAATAGGTACATTGCGTCTTAAAAAAAACTTTGAAGTGGACTAAACTAAAAATCAATACACAAGTTTTTTTTTCAAGACGCAGAACAGATGTTGGTCAGTTTGAGTACATCCTACAGTTTAATTTTTCTGCTCCTGTGCAGGCCACACACTGTATAACTCCAAAGTAAATGATTATGACTTACTAATAAACAGACATCGTACATTTCTTAGCATTTTCGGTGCACCCTAATGATTGATTAGCGTTAATTTCGTTAATATTAACCTTAATTTACCATTTCAGTTGATATTATCTATACCAATTCCGTTAACACCACTCTGCTGCACCAAAAATGCTGGAACATGAACGATCATTGCTAATAAATGACAAATACCTAATGAAAGTAATGAAATGTTTTTTCATAGTGTCGCGAGTTCAAACTTCAGACGCAAAGAAGATACAATTAACATTTTAGTTGATAGTTTGTTATTTTGGAACCAAAATCACGAGTAAGGGTAACATTCCATTTCCAACGACAGCTGCACTACTTACTGTTCATTTTACTATGGAAATTGACAATGACAGCGACGCGTTCAATACCGGTAGTGCAGCTGCGGTTAGAAATGGAATGTTACCATTAGCCAGTAACAGTGGCGTAGCTAGGCGTGGACGTTTTCGATGGGCTAGCCGTCGCCCACGGCCTCACGCCCCAAGGGGGGCCTCGCGCGAGGCCCTTTCGGGCACAGTAAAACAAAAGGGCCTCGCAGATGCGACTTCGCCCACGGCTAGATTAGTTCACGCTCCGTCACTGGCCAGCAAAGCTAATTAATTTAAATACGGTAATAGCGCCAGATAGAAGATAAACTTGGCATTTAAGGATGACTGACACTTTCTAATTAATAGAATAAATTTCCAACCTTGAATAACATTTACCAAGCAAAGCGTTCGTTTCTAATTATATTTTTGGTTAAAGCACTGATTCACTAATTAATAGAGTAATTAGGTAGGTACTCTAGTCTCGTCTCGCTCACACTTTAAGGGTTAGAGTGAGAGATAACGACAATTGAAAGCATACATCAGCGTCGATAGCATAACGGTTCTACAATTGCCAATAAGATAAGCGGTGATAACATATACTGTCGCGATAAGTCCGTGATAACCACATGCAACCAAAATGTTCAGACGTACAATAATTATGTTAAGTAAGTATGTAGGTCAACTGGGATAAATGCGTCTCTTGGGGTAAATGCGTCTTTTGAATATATCTTCCAAACGCAACATATTATAACTATTATAGCCGTCTACTCTACACTTCGAATAGGGAGGGTTGCAATAGTTCTAAAATGTTCCATTTAGAAGAAACGTTCATAAGACGCATTTACCTCAAGTGACGCATTTATCCCGGTTGACAACCCTAATCGATCAATCCATTTAATCGACAAATCTATTTCAGGGTAACTTGTCACAGTACATATGTATATGTTTTTACCGACGACGTATCGTTGACCTGTTGTGAGTAGGTATATTGCCCTCTTGAATTAAATTGTTACATATCAGTCACATCACTATCACTACAACACCTTATAAAATAAAGTCCCCCGCCCTGTCTGTCACAAAAACTACTGAACGGATTTTCATGCAGTTAATTATCACCTCCCAATAGAGTGGTTCTTGAGCAAGGTTTAGGTGTATAATTGGTAACTCGTGCGAACCCGGGGCGGGTCACGTTATATTACTTTCTTAAATCAGAAAAAAAATGCTTTAGATTCACTGCTATAAGAATTTTAGAGTTCCGTACCTCAAAAGGCAAAAACGGAACCTTATACGGATCACTTTGTTGTCCGTCCGTCCGTCCGTCTATCTATCAAGACCTTAATTGCTATTTCACGCTTCCACACCTGCGTTTTCAAAAGGGTATAACCAGAATTCCATCATTCAACGAAGGGGAGAATTGTATTTCGTAAAGGCAACCGGCAACCTAGGTCCTACACGGGCCTACCGCGAACCATGCTCGACATGTTGCCTCCCCGTCACATTCACGTACAAATTTACAAGTGAGACAAAGAGGCAACACGTCGAACCTGGTTCACGGTAGGCCCGCTGGGTCACGTTTTATAAAATAACTATTAACTCTTTCTAACAAATACGGTTGTTAGACAAAAAACAAACAAACCGTTTATAAAGCGCAACCGACCATTAACAGGCAATTCATGTCGCTTTGTTTCAACTAAAAGGCAGTCAACAAGAAATATTAGGTACCTACCTACTTAATAACCCTTTTAAGAGGGTCGAAAGTTATGTTCATTCTAATTGATATTGCAATTTGACGGATTAAAAAAAGTATTTAATAAAACTTCTTGAAAACCATGACTAAAGCTTAATATGTACTGATTTAAACACCATGCATTCACGATTTTTACACAATGCTACTCAGAAGACACAGTCCGATACCACGGGGACAACGCCGTACTCGAAACGTCGGAGCTAAAGTTAACACTTAATTTTACACGATTAAGTCCTGTCGTTATGACGAATACCTTTT
Source organism: Cydia fagiglandana (assembly GCF_963556715.1). NCBI lineage: Eukaryota > Metazoa > Arthropoda > Insecta > Lepidoptera > Tortricidae > Cydia > Cydia fagiglandana. The sequence continues at coordinate 16,034,124 of NC_085938.1, forward strand.
AACGAACATTTATTTTTAGTGTTCCGTACAAAACTTTGTTTACGGAACAATTATGGGATCACTTCGGTCTTGCAAATCAGTTTTTATTTATATGTTTAATATCTGGGAGACCGAGCTTTGCTCGGAAAATATATAAAAAACTCAAAAACGTGGGTATAAATCGATGTAGCTAGGTCTAATCTCTGGGAAAACGCGCATTAAGAGTTTTTATATGTTTTCGGAGCAAAGCATGTTCGCCCAGGGGGCCGATTTTTCAATTTCGACCGCTGTCGATTTCGTGTATTTCGTTCAATAATATCTCCAGTACCCTGTATTTAAATTCTACTAATAGAATTGAAAACGAGTGGTCAATACCAATTGATTCCAAATTTCTATCGCTCGTTTTTCAAAAAATAGCATTTCGCTGTTTTCCACCGATATTCGAGTGACGAAATCGAGCAATCGAAATTCAAAAATCGGCCCCCTGATATTAAAGCTTAGTACTAAGTATCATAACGGCGAAGTATTATTCTACACCTTACACCATACATCTAACACCTTTATACAGGTGCAATAACTTAGGAGCTCTAGCATCCAATTAATCGGCGTAGAATGAACAATTATATGTTAATTAATGTAATTACTAAAGAGGCAACATGAGGGGCCATCTTTAATTAATTCAATGCTTCTCCGTGTTGCACAAGAAATAGATGTTTATAGATGAGATAATATGTAGGTAGGTTAGGTACCTAAGTAGATCGATTTCAAATCAAATAAGGGTGTTCAAATTCAATTTTTTGATAAAGTATAGGATTTTGATAAAGAAAAAATAAATAAAAATAATACGGTTTAAGTACCTACCGGAAATTTCGTACCTACCTAGGTACAATCCGGAAGTTTGGTTTGGATGGTCCAATAATTGTAAAAAAATACCAAACCCTACAATACAATCTCCATACCTATATCAAACATTAACTACGTTACGTACTTACTATCTGAGACGCTAAAAATATCTGCATTCCGTGATCGGAATAGGTTCGTTTAGAATTAATGAAAACGCGAGGCCGTTGGGTTCGATAGGTAATTAAATTCGTGTCTTGTTTCAATTTAACGTAGGAGGGGGTCTTCAAACTTTACAATTTGATTGTATTTTGACTTCACTTGCAGCGCATCTCCGTGGCACGAGTAGGGTATAGGTAGATACTTTAATTAATACGACGGAGATTTCTTTAACTTTGCTGGGTTTTTGGTTTCACGGAGGACCTGGAGTACTGGTTTAGTAAATGTAAGTTCACGCAAAATACCTAGGCACAACATATGACGGCAACCGGCGAAAAATGTCCAGAAAAATTAACTACGAACGAGGTGTACAGTCAGCGTCAAATTGAACGCCGTCAATAGTAGCGGCTGAAACAACGCGCCAAAAGTATATTTTTACAGTCTTGATAAGTAGTATTACTTCAATGTTCTGCCGCCAGAGTGCAGCACTAGTACACATAGTAAACCATAAAGTAGGTAACTTATACATAATAGGCCTTTTTTTGTTTTTTTTTACAAGTTTTCACTATACAATTATATGACATAGATGTATCAAGGCGGTTTTTTTACAGGTGGCCTACCACGAAACGCGAAAATAATATGACGCGTTGTTTGATCCGCTACTTTTGATGCTGACTTTTCTTCCGTTTATTTAGGCTATATTTATTCACACCTTTAGAGCATTCACACATTTTATTTCATACATATTTATGTATTTTGGGAATAGACGGGAAAACGAATAAACAAACCGATGTGACTTGCCGTACCTACATTTAATTCCATTGTTTTATGACTGGATTACATCATCGTAGGTTTTTTGTTCATTTGTTTGCAGTTTGTTTAATGGTTTTACTTAATTACCTACTAATTGTAAATTACCATAGGTTTACAACAGCTGGCACTAATGTTAACCGCAGTTTAATGTAACGGTTAGGTACATTCGGGTAATTTCGTAAATACAGATACCTATTGCAACATATAGTAAGTATTTAAATAAGATAAAGTACCTATTTATATAATATATAATAATTATGTACCTAGTATGTATAGGTACTTATCCATACAATTAGTACCTAACTACTAACGGTTACCTACTTTAAATAAAATGCTAGAAGTGCCTAATCGCTATTACGTCTCAAGCACTACATGCGAGCAAGTTAAACTGAGTAAGTTTCTATACAATTGGCTCGTCGTTTTGCCAAGATTTAGTTCTAACCAAGTTGTAACTTAAACTTACCGTAACCATTTCGAACAATTGAAATTCCAACTTCGCTAAATCCGGTACAAACCAAAACAATGCCTGGAAGTTACCTTAACAAGGTATCCATGTGCGCGGCTCAACCCAAACAAGGACGGGAGGTGTCGGGCCCCGATGACCGTCACGTACAAATTCTTAGAGACGGGGTGAAGTGCCAATTTGAACCCTATTTCGGGCTCAAGACTCCCGCTTCCAGCCAGCTGACTGTCCCGATTTGTGTTCAAAATGTTCTTCAACTTATTGAGAGAAAACGCCATGATAAACAAATATTCACTTCACACTGCAAACACTACCGAAAACCGGTTTGTTTATACGAATTTATCACGTAACGCAATTTTCCATCACCGTGCTTGTTAACAATAATTTGCCACACATATTTCTTCGTGCACTTATTTAATTATCACTTTATTCACACATCGCGTAGGACACCGTTAAAACAACCGTGTAACGAGTCTAACTTGTTCGTTCAATTGAAACTCATGTAGATAAATGAGCGCATAGTTGTCACTTCCCACTATCAAAACATAAAATGACGACTAATTTACGAAGCGCATACGTTAAACTTTAACTCTCGGTTGTCTCTTTCACACTCATCAGTAACTCATGCTCCACTAGCGCCTCTGAGTATTACAAACGTATTTCATTGTTGGCTGCGTTAACACACCATATGTTACGTTAAGCCAGCGCCATCTATCGATAAATATGTGTATTACTTCAATTAATTGATAGGATGGTAGAGTTAAGTCGATATTAATTTTTTTTACTATGACCTAATATACTTTTAATATGAATTAACCTTGCTTTGTTTGACCAAAAATAATGTACCTACGTATTGCAACTTTTTCCTTAGTATTTAGAGATGAAAATAGCTACAGAACTGCATTTGCGGATGTAACTGAATTTCCACCATTAAAGTTTAATTTAGTAAAATCCAGTTAGCATCGTATTAATACTAAAACCATTTCAAATTGGAATTAACTGGTATAGTTGGACATTGTGTAATCCGATACTTACTATAATGGCCTTAAATGCCAATTAGTTGCAGGTCAACTAAGTCAGATAGGGGTAAGATAGGATTTAAAAAACCGGGCAAGTGCGAGTCGGACTCGCGCACGAAGGGTTCCGTACCATAAAGCAAAAAAAAAAAACGGAAAAAAATGCAAAAATAAAACGGTCACCCATCCAAGATCTGATCACCCTCCTTTAGTTCGACAAATTATGCAGGAGCATAATGACGGGATTACTTTGGATATATTTAAACGTATATCCGGCTATTCGTTTGGCTAATGGCCCAGATTATAGTCTACATTCTTAGTCGACTTTAAAAAAAACCGGGCAAGTGCGAGTCGGACTCGCGCACGAAGGGTTCCGTACCATAATGCAAAAAACGGTTAAAAAAAACGGTCACCCATCCAAGTACTGACCCCGCCCGACGTTGCTTAACTTTGGTCAAAAATCACGTTTGCTGTATGGGAGCCCCACTTAAATCTTTATTTTATTCTGTTTTTAGTATTTGTTGTTATAGCGGCAACAGAAATACATCATCTGTGAAAATTTCAACTGTCTAGCTATCACGGTTCGTGAGATACAGCCTGGTGACAGACAGACGGACGGACGGACAGCGATGTCTTAGTAATAGGGTCCCGTTTTACCCTTTGGGTACGGAACCCTAATTAAGAGAACTTTAGGAGCAGGATTAAGCTGAATGGCGCTTTCTTAGTTTCAGGTTTTACTATTCAGAGTATCCACATGTTCAGCTCTAAATTAATTCGATAGGTATATGAATAGTTACAGTATTTTGCTACATGCGGACCAGCATTAGATCGAACCAAGTTTATTAACAGTTCCTTAGAATCTCGGGATCAAATAATACTGGGAATCAGCTTACATTGACATCGGGGCATCCGAGTTAATCGAAGTGAATGAACCAGGGGGCCGATTTTTGAAATTCGATCACTCGATTTCGTGTATTTCGTTAAATGATATCTCCACTACTAGGCGTTTAAATTCTACTAATAGAATTGAAATCGAGTGATCAATACCACTAGATTCCAAATTTCGATCGCTCGTATTTCAAAAATTTGCATTTCGCCGTTTTCCACCGATTTTCGAGTGACGAAATCGAGTGATCGAAATTCAAAAATCGGCCCCCTGGATGGAATAGGTAGATACCTATGCATTGCGGTATTGCACAGACCAGCGACTTGATCACATTTACCATTTAACTGGGTGTCATTTCAGAAGATCGGATAGTCAGGTACATATTTGTTACACAGTTTTGGCGGTTATTGTACTATTTGTATTTCTGCTATATTGGATGCAAATATGTATGGATGGATGTTTTAAAAACTATAAGGGCCTATACACACCTTGCGATTTGCGTTACATTGCGGCATTAGATCTATCAAATGGGGTTGGCAACTGTCATAGGTTTGCATAGATGGCGCCATCATAGCTTGCCCCTTTTTCTATGAGATTTGGCTTAAAGAGCTGGCATTCAAAGCATTAAAAAAACAAAAATTTGACACAATTCTAGGGATTGACGGGGCAAGCTATGATGGCGCCATCTGCTTAATACTTTGACCGGCCAACCCCATTCATCGCACCTAATTCGCCAGTAAATCTAAAATAGTGACAAACACTTGCAAGGTCTGTATATAGATTATAGAGGCCTTAGCGGGACCACTGATAATGATCGTATTGTACAGAAGCTCTTGTTAGGTTTCCGTACCCAAAGGGTAAAACGGGACCCTATTACTAAGACTTCCGTCCGTCCGTCTGTCACCAGGCTGTATCTCACGAACCGTGATAGCTAGACAGTTGAAATTTTTACAGATGATGTATTTCTGTTGCCGTTATAACAACAAATACTAAAAACAGAATAAAATAAAGATTTAAGTGGGGCTCCCATACAACAAACGTGATTTTTGACCGAAGTTAAGCAACGTCGGGCGGGGTCAGTACTTGGATGGGTGACCGTTTTTTTTAACCGTTTTTTGCATTATGGTACGGAACCCTTCGTGCGCGAGTCCGACTCGCACTTGCCCGGTTTTTTTAAAAGTCGACTAAGAATGTAGACTATAATCTGGGCCATTAGCCAAACGAATAGCCGGATATACGTTTAAATATATCCAAAGTAATCCCGTCATTATGCTCCTGCATAATGTCGGGATTACTTTAAAGTACGCACAACGCTTTCTTATACATAGACGGCTAAAATGATTCATACTTTACGCGTAGGCGGAATTAAAGTGGAGTGCGTACCTATCGAATTTGTCGAACTAAAGGAGGGTGGAAAAACCTTTCCCAATAAGATACCGGGTGTGGCCTGTAATATGAGCAAAAAATTTAACTGTAGGCTGTACTCCTCATACTGACCAACATTTGTTCAGCGGCTATTAAAAATAACTTGTGGTTTCATTTTTAATACACTTATTTAAAGTTTATTCTAAGACGCAATGTAAGTATTGCGAATTTTGTTACGTTTAAGGCGTGACAAGCAACATCAATCACAATGATATGGCGCGGCAATGGCGTCCAATGAAGATAATATTTATTTTGTATGAAAAATAGGGAGTCTAAATACTTCATCATTTTTAAAAGTTGTTGAACTGAAGTGTCACCGTTTGAGGAGTACAATCTATGTTTTAGTTATTTGCTCGTGTTACAGGCCACACCCGGCAGAAGATATTTACATGTAAAGAGAGACCTTTGCCCAGCAGCGGAACATCATTTTATAGGCTACAAACGATATGCTCAAGCAAGTAGGTATTCAACTAGGCAGATTTTACTGAACCTTTTTATGAGTGTGTGTGTGTGTGTGTGTGTGTGTGTGTGTGTGTGTGTGTGGGAGTGTGCATTAGACAGAGACAAGTGGCGGGAAAGAGGGGAGGCCTTTGCCCAGCAGTGGGACACACTAATAGGGTAAAAAAAAAAACCTTTTTATGTGTTTTCAATAATTTCACGTAAATATAAATCCGTATATGAGGTATCATATAATTTATTATTCTTCAAAGTGTTTTGGCCACTTTTAGTCCACAATTGTGGTGCGACTCTGTCCGTCCGTCAGTCTGTCGCATCGCTAAATATCTCGAGAACCAATTACGACATCGATTTGAAATTAGAATAGTAGTGAACAAGGCTAATCCAGACGATTCGAAATTGATTTCTTTACAATATATTCGCTTCCTCAAATTATCATACTTAACTTACCTATATTAGAACTGTTGACGGAGAGCGTCATAGTCGTGCATTTTATTTTAAGCCTTTATAATTATAAGGCAGAGGGAATATATTTTCCACCTAATTTTGAACTTTATTTCAAAGTGATAGAGTTCAATTTTGCATAATTCCTGACACCCTTATGCCTTATAAAGGGTTAAAGGTATCAAACTATTAATAAAATAAAATAGATTAACAACAGATAGGTATTATTTTTTTAATAAGCAATATTATATTACACAATTCATCACAACTGTCCTCTGTACATAAAAAAGTAGCCATAAAAATAGAAACGTATTACCTACACAACTCTTGTCACAAATAAAATTTCTAATTCTATAATTATAAAATCAATTCATTTTATTTCATTGAAAAATCTTTACCAGTTTATACACGAGTTATTCAGAGTTATCAAAGTATTATTGATTGTATAAGATTTCAGATGTGCGAGTCGCGGAAAGATTTCAAAAAGTTGGAAAACTTATCGGAAATTCCAGGAGAATTTTACTGGAAAAAAGGAAACTTTCATTTTGATAATGAACATTTTCCCACACATACCAAAATGAGAAATTTCCGAAACTATTCCATTTGTAAATTTAGCAATTTTGGAAACTTTCCGACGGTACATCAGTAAGATGTAAAAGTGTAAGAAAAATTCGGGCTTCGAATTTGATAGCTGATGAATATGGCGCCGTACCGCTTGTACAGTGGCCGTCAGATATATCATAGCAGTCAAGGTGCTCACATTTATCTGAACACGCCTCTATTGTCAAGGCGTTAGAGTGCGTGTTCGGATATTTTTCAGCGCCTCGGCCGCTCCGATATATCTGCGACTCGTACGAGTACATTATGCGGTAACTCTGGTTGTTTAGTGATAAACCAGTGACCACAAATTAATCATTATCAAATTAGGAACACGATTTTATCCTTACATTTTACACAATTCCTCTCCAATCAATAGCCATTACGTTAATTATTAACTTGAACAATAAATGCAGAATAGGGTTAATGTTCTTGACATAAAGGCAAAATGGAAAAATTCGCCGTCTGAGGCGAGTATACTAATTTGCTCTGATGAATATAAGTGTTCCATGGCTATAAAAAACTTTTACAGTACATATGGTGCTATTTTCCCGCACTAGTGCGTAAAATAACACTTTTCGTGCGATGTCAAAAGTTTAAAGGGCCATATGTACTGTAAAACGTTGTACGATACACGTGCGAATAGGTAATTCGCAACTCGTGTCGATTTAAAACACTCCCTTCGGTCGTGTTTTAATTTATCGCCACTCGTTTAGAATTTCTTCTTTTTCGCACTTGTATCGTAAATAACTATTCTTCCAGCGTAACGAGCAGCAATTTGGCTTTTTCAAGCCAGCCAGAGCCCAATTTATAAGTTTGTATTTAAAACGGTTCAAGAACTTGCTTGTGATTTTCGCTAAATTGCGGTACTTGGTCGATCGACTGAATTCATTGTGGGTATTGTGTAGTTACAGAATAGATGTAGTGTCTAATTGTTTTCCTTCGTATTTTCTCGGAAACGTTCGTTTTTGTCATGCTACTTCAGTCAACCTTAGTACTTTTTGTAGGTACTTAAACTTGTTGAAATATCAAGACACGTTCGTACATATCCATGAAAATACGAAGGATAACATGCACTACATTTGTATCTGTGTGTCAAATATTCTAAAGTTCTTGATCATTGTAAATGTGGCTTTAGACTCCGCTTTGACTAGTGAAGCTCTACGTAGAATTTGATAACATCTTGGTCAGGCCCAGAACTATCGTGTCGTAATAGTGCACCAGTATGGAGACTATGAGGACTAACAGGGCGAAGCAGATGCCGGTTATGTACATGAGATGGCTGGCTTCTTGTGACAATACGAAGGAAAACAATTATGCACTAAGCGAAGGTGTCAAATACTGCTTGCAAGTTCTTGATCATTGTAAATGTGGCTTTAGACTCCGCTTTGACTAGTGAACCTTTACTAAGACTTGGATAACATCTTGCTCAGGCCCAGAACTATCGTGTCGTAATAGTGCACCAGTATGGAGACTATGAGGACGAACAGGGCGAAGCAGATGCCGGTTATGTACATGAGCTGGCTGGCTTCTTGTGGGGTCGCCAGGAGTTCCTCGCTGCTGGCGTCCCGGTCGAGGGCGTCGAATTCTGAGGTATCTGAAATTAAAAGTTGTATTAAAATTGGTACTTATTGTAATTTTACGAGTAGGTTAGAAAAAATGTTGTTTGTCTGGTTTATGATGTAACTTATTGTGTGTACCTACGCACTTTAATACTATAAATAACAGCCATGGAATACTCATTCAATGGGGTTTGCCGGTCAAAGTATTTGGCAGACGGCGCCAGCATAGCTTGCCCTGTCAATCCCTAGAATTGTGTCAATTTTTACGGCATTAAGTCCGCCTGTTGTACTTTTTGTATGTGCAATCAAGTTTAAAATAAATAAATAAATATTTATTTGTTTTTAATGGAAATTTATGAACTGGATGCCAAGCCTCTTAAGCCAAATCTCATAGAAAAGGGGGCATGCTCTGATGGCGCCATATATGCAAACCTTTGACAGTTGCCAACCACATTGTTTACCATATTCTTGTGCAGCAAATTCGAAATTCAAACTGGTTTTTCAATGGCTGTAAACATTTAATACTAAAATATTGTTGCTCCAACCACTATAGATGAACGGATTAACTATGAAACTTTCTATGGGTAAACATACAATTTTAGCGAAAGTATGATTACAGTAGACTTGGTTTCAAAGCGCTATACCGAGCGCTTAATACGATGAATATTTATGAACACAATTGCCAAAACTAGTACGCGCCTAAACGCCACTTGCACCAACCCACTAACCCGCAGTTAACCGGTTAAACCGTTAACCCAGTGTCAAACTCCAGGTTTAATCGGTTAACCCCGGGTTAGCGAGATGGTGCAAGTGGCCCTAAAGGAACTAGGTTTATAACCCCTATTTTTTCTCCAATGCTTACTTGTGTCTCACATTTTGCTTAATGATAGAGCGAGACTCGATGACATTGGACCAAGAAATTGTAAAGGTGGAATGCCAACCTAAGGCATCAATACATTACGCAGCATTTCTTCCTGATTTAAGTTATTTAGATGGTTGCGAAAGTGTCATAAAAGTCCTTATGGTAGGTACATAAAATTATTTGCATTCAATAGCAACAGGATTCAATAAAAGCAGTTTATTGTTTACGGGAGCCGTTAAGTTTAATATTATTACTGTCGTAAAAAGTAATAAAGTTAATATCTGGTCGTATAACGCCATCATAACAGCAAGGTCGATGTAAACGTACAAGGGTTATGATCATTTTATGCCCATAATATACTTAATAACGATTTAATTCAATCTGATGTCATTTTTCATTGTCGTGTTACTCATTGTCGAGTTGTTAACTATTTATTAATGTAGGCATAGAGAAATATAGTAAGAATAGAGTGCTCACTCCATACATCAGTTTTGATACCAAAACGACTATTATTTTCGCAGTCGACATCTAGCGTCGAGTAGCGGATTTATCAGGACCGCTACTTGACAATAGGCGAGTACCTAACTCGCCAAACGGGTCATTAAAGCACGCCATCTCACAACTCCTTTTAGAATCACTCGTGCGTCTGTCTGGCTGTCTGTATGTCTGTCTGTCTGACCATTCCCCCCCTCTCCATTACCTCCGAAACTACTGGGTATAAAATTTTGAAAAAAAACACGATGTAGTTCTTTATTACCTATAGATGACAGGAAAACCTATTAGAACTGTGCAGTCAAGCGTGAGTCGGACCTAATTACTTAGTTTTTGATGCAACCCCTACGGGTTTTAAATACATTTCATTCACGTTCCACCTCAAAAATACATTGTTAAAATTGAGTCATATACCCTTGGAACGCGAGTCCAACTCGCACGTGGCCAGTTTTTTTTATTTGATTGATTACCTGCAGGCGTCTCCACATCGCACACAACGTCAGCCTCGGTGATCTGTAGGTCCAACAGCTCGCGTACAGAGAGGAGCGCCTCGGCGGGCGCCTCGCCAGGGAACAGGTAGTCGCAGAGGAACAGGGAGCCCACGGGAACTAGGACGCGTCGAGGCGGCTCGTTGAAGTCAGTTTTATTTTTATTTCGTTGAGTCAGTTTTATTTTTATTTCATTGATTACCTGCAGGCGTCTCCACATCGCACACGACGTCAGCCTCGGTGATCTGCAGGTCCAACAGCTCGCGGACGGAGAGGAGCGCCTCGGCAGGCGCCTCGCCGGGGAACAGGTAGTCGCAGAGGAACAGGGAGCCCACGGGAACTAGGACGCGTCGAGGCGGCTCGTTGAAGTCAGTTTTATTTTTATTTAGTTGAGTCAGTTTCATTTTTATTTCATTGATTACCTGCAGGCGTCTCCACATCGCACACGACGTCAGCCTCGGTGATCTGCAGGTCCAACAGCTCGCGGACGGAGAGGAGCGCCTCGGCAGGCGCCTCGCCGGGGAACAGGTAGTCGCAGAGGAACAGGGAGCCCACGGGAACTAGGATGCGTCGAGGCGGCTCGTTGAAGTCAGTTTTATTTTTATTTAGTTGAGTCAGTTTTATTTTTATTTCATTGATTACCTGCAGGCGTCTCCACATCGCACACGACGTCAGCCTCGGTGATCTGCAGGTCCAACAGCTCGCGGACGGAGAGGAGCGCCTCGGCAGGCGCCTCGCCGGGGAACAGGTAGTCGCAGAGGAACAGGGAGCCCACGGGAACTAGGACGCGTCGAGGCGGCTCGTTGAAGTCAGTTTTATTTTTATTTAGTTGAGTCAGTTTTATTTTTATTTCATTGATTACCTGCAGGCGTCTCCACATCGCACACGACGTCAGCCTCGGTGATCTGCAGGTCCAACAGCTCGCGTACAGAGAGGAGCGCCTCGGCGGGCGCCTCGCCAGGGAACAGGTAGTCGCAGAGGAATAGGGAGCCCACGGGAACTAGCACGCGTCGAGGCTGCTCGTTGAAGTAAGTTTTATTTTTATTTAGTTGTGTCAGTTTTATTTTATTGATTACCTGCAGGCGTCTCCACATCACACACGACGTCGGCCTCTGTGATCTGCAGGTCCAACAGCTCGCGTACAGAGAGGAGGGCCTCCGCGGGCGCCTCGCCGGGGAACAGGTAGTCGCAGAGAAACAGGGAGCCAATGGGAACTAGGACGCGTCGGGGCGGCTCGTTGAAGTCAGTTTTATTTTTATTTAGTTGAGTCAGTTTTTTTTATGATATTGATTACCTGCAGGCGTCTCCACATCGCACACGACGTCAGCCTCGGTGATCTGCAGGTCCAACAGCTCGCGGACGGAGAGGAGCGCCTCGGCAGGCGCCTCGCCGGGGAACAGGTAGTCGCAGAGGAACAGGGAGCCCACGGGAACTAGGATGCGTCGAGGCGGCTCGTTGAAGTCAGTTTTATTTTTATTTAGTTGAGTCAGTTTTATTTTTATTTCATTGATTACCTGCAGGCGTCTCCACATCGCACACGACGTCAGCCTCGGTGATCTGCAGGTCCAACAGCTCGCGGACGGAGAGGAGCGCCTCGGCAGGCGCCTCGCCGGGGAACAGGTAGTCGCAGAGGAACAGGGAGCCCACGGGAACTAGGACGCGTCGAGGCGGCTCGTTGAAGTCAGTTTTATTTTTATTTAGTTGAGTCAGTTTTATTTTTATTTCATTGATTACCTGCAGGCGTCTCCACATCGCACACGACGTCAGCCTCGGTGATCTGCAGGTCCAACAGCTCGCGTACAGAGAGGAGCGCCTCGGCGGGCGCCTCGCCAGGGAACAGGTAGTCGCAGAGGAATAGGGAGCCCACGGGAACTAGCACGCGTCGAGGCTGCTCGTTGAAGTAAGTTTTATTTTTATTTAGTTGTGTCAGTTTTATTTTATTGATTACCTGCAGGCGTCTCCACATCACACACGACGTCGGCCTCTGTGATCTGCAGGTCCAACAGCTCGCGTACAGAGAGGAGGGCCTCCGCGGGCGCCTCGCCGGGGAACAGGTAGTCGCAGAGAAACAGGGAGCCAATGGGAACTAGGACGCGTCGGGGCGGCTCGTTGAAGTCAGTTTTATTTTTATTTAGTTGAGTCAGTTTTTTTTATGATATTGATTACCTGCAGGCGTCTCCACATCGCACACGACGTCAGCCTCGGTGATCTGCAGGTCCAACAGCTCGCGGACGGAGAGGAGCGCCTCGGCGGGCGCCTCGCCGGGGAACAGGTAGTCGCAGAGAAACAGGGAGCCCACGGGAACTAGGACGCGTCGAGGCGGCTCGTTGAAGCACACTTTCTCTGGAATATTCACATTTGGGGGTGTTTAATTCACTCTATAATATGCCATCATAATCATCATCAACATATCAGCCTTTTATTGCCCCTGCTGAGAATAAGCCTCTCTTCAATCGAGTAGGTACGCCACTTATCCCGGTCCCGATCCAATCTCATCCAGAAGTGACCCGCAATCTTCCAAGAATCGACGGACACTTTAAGAAATTGTTTTTAAGTTCAAATTAACCTAATGCAGCAACCACATTCATACGATAAGCCTGACAATCTTAAGTTAGCATACGACGACCACTATTAGGTGAACAAAAGGGTTTCCAACACAGACAAAACATCCTCCAGGCTTAGCATAGTCGCGCTACCCCCTCTGCCACACATACGGTAATTTTACTCCATGTTCGAGTCGAAAGTGTCTTTGTGTGACGTCCGTGTCTTTGAACGGACCAATCACGGCACGGGACTTCGCTCACCTCGTCCCGCGCTCCCCCGCATTTTTGGCATCATCGGTTGCAAGAAATAATTGCTCTAAACTCGGTCTAGAGGATTCCTATGGTTTCCAATTACAAAGGTTACTTATAAATAGGAATATTTACTATCAAATCTACGTCCGAATTCAGACAATTTGTGTTCTTGTTGACTACAATGTGTTTTAAGTTTTAGCTACATGATTCTTATTTGTATGATGTAGTTAAAAAACCGGACAAAGTGTGAGTCGGACTCGCCCACCGAGGGTTCCGAACTTTTTAGTATTTGTTGTTATAGCGGCAGCAGAAATACATCATCTGTGAAAATTTCAACTGTCTATCACGGTTCGTGAGATACAGCCTGGTGACAGACGGACGGACGGACGAACAGCGGAGTCTTAGTAATAGGGTCCCGTTCTACCCTTTGGGTACGGAACCCTAAAAAGACATACGTAAGTACTAAACTACCTTACACTAGAAGGTGGTTACCATGCAACTATACATATTACCGATCGAAGAGTTATTTTGTATGGTTTTCATATTAAAATAAGCCCTTTTGAATGGACAGTACTCAAACCTGTCTTTAAAATATAGTAGGTCGATGAACGATAGACATGTTTGTAAATGTACGTAACAAAGTGTAATACGTGATTACATTCGTTTAAGCCCGTACATTCTTATGTCAAACTGCATTTTTGAACTTTGAAACTTCATTCCTATTCTGGACTTTGAGAAATATTGTTACTTTGACTTTATCAAGATGAATGTCAAAAAACATAGTCAAAATTAATCATCGCTAGAAGTAAAAAACCTTTGATTAATGATTAACATTATATTATCTCGAACACCTGGTGACACGCCCACGGGTAACAAGTAACTTTTTGTCGTCGATTTTAAAGATAAGGTAGGTAGGTACCTGTGTCCAGACTTTTTTACGATTTGGCAAAACCTAGATAACCTAACCCAACCATCGATCAGTGTCGTAAAATGTGATTTAGCAAAAGGTCGGCGACCAGACATTAGGTTCCTGCCTTTTGTATGAGTAATCTAATATATTACATAATTATGTCCTGTCAGTGCTTTAGATCTTATGATAATAAAACCGTCCATTTTTTTTGCTAAGATAAGTTTTTTGTTGATAGTTGTCGTAGGTGTATTCTTACAGATTTTTATGATTCGCTCGTGTATACAAAGTAGGGAATGCAAATCGGTTATTTTTTGTATGGAAATAATCGGTTTTTGCATTCTTTAATACAAAGCTGGGACCCTTCTAAAAACATATCTAACCTCTTATATCACATGAAAATAAATAAAGTACTTATTGAGCATTTTCTTCATTCCATTCCGTCACCTTTTTAACTGGGGCTCCTTGTATGGAGGTAACGAAATGACCGGTACGTTGAATGATGTAGGACCCTTTTTTTCTAAGGTCAGAACAGCCCGTCATTCAGAGTAGAAAATACATTTTCAAGTAGTATATTCAGAGGAACGGCTTCTTGTAGGACACCGTCCTTAAAGTTTCTGATATCAGTTGAGTTTTCTTTCTAAGTTATACATCTACGACTATTCATCTAAGCATTTATGGAGTCCATATTTTTTGGTTTTCGTTGTCCTATACTTTACCCATAATTACCAGAAATATCGCATTACTTTAGGTATAGTTTTTATTTACTCCTTTAGGTATAGGTACTCCTTTAATAGGTTAACTGAAAGATATCCCTCTTAGGGATAAGTTCGCCTATGTTCTATCTGATGTAACGAATATATCTTTTTTTTGTACAATAAAATGTTTACTTACTTGTACGAGAGGCACGTATTTCCGTAAAAAATATGTATTCATAATTGCCCATATATTAAAGTAGTGTGCACAAATTTCTGGCACTTTGTCACTGTTGATATTTAATACCTTGACTGTACGAGTATTGCATGTGTTTCGCCAACCCATTGTTGTAGAAGTCTGTGTGTTGACAGCTCACAGAACAAATTTAGTTAATTTATGTTAAACTTTCTTACCTTCAGGCAACAGATTGTCATCAATCAAGGCGTCGCAGTGCATAGTGAACCGGGAAGCCAGCGACCGCGCTATGTCCTGTTTGACCGCGGCGATGGCTTCGCTGACCGTCGCCTTTGGGTACAGGAACACACTGGACGACACGACGCCGCTGAAGAGTACGCTGCCGTCGCATTCTGGGTATTCTGTGTTGATAGCTTAAGGAACAAATTTAGTTCATTTATTAAACTTTCTTACCTTCAGGCAACAGATTGTCATCAATCAAGGCATCACAGTGCATAGTGAACCGGGAAGCGAGCGACCGCACTATGTCCTGTTTGACCGCGGCGATGGCTTCGCTGACCGTCGCCTTTGGGTACAGGAACACACTGGACGAGACGACGCCACTGAAGTGTACGCTGCCGTCGCATTCTAGGTATTGTGTTGATAGCTTAAGGAACAAATTTAGTTCATTTATTAAACTTTCTTACCTTCAGGCAACAGATTGTCATCAATCAAGGCATCACTGTGCATAGTGAACCGGGAAGCCAGCCACCGCACTACGTCCTGTTTGACCGCGGTGATGGCTTCGCTGACCGTCGCCTTTGGGTACAGGAACACACTGGACGACACGACGCCGCTGAAGTGTATGCTGCCGTCGCGTTCTAGGTATTGTGTTGATAGCTTAAGGAACAAATTTAGTTCATTTATGTTAAACTTTCTTACCTTCAGGCAACAGATTGTCATCAATCAAGGCATCACAGTGCATAGTGAACCGGGAAGCCAGCGACCGCAGTATGTCCTGTTTGACCGCGGTGATGGCTTCGCTGACCGTCGCCTTTGGGTACAGGAACACACTGGACGAGACGACGCCGCTGAAGTGTATGCTGCCATCGCATTCTGGGTATTCTGTGTTGATAGCTTAAGGAACAAATTTAGTTCATTTATTAAACTTTCTTACCTTCAGGCAACAGATTGTCATCAATCAAATCATCACAGTGCATAGTGAACCGGGAAGCCAGCGACCGCACTACGTCCTGTTTGACCTCGGTGATGGCTTCGCTGACCGTCGCCTTTGGGTACAGGAACACACTGGACGAGACGACGCCGCTAAAGTGTATCTGCCGTCGCATTCTAGGTATTGTGTTGATAGCTTAAGGAACATATTTAGTTAATTTATGTTAAACTTTCTTACCTTCAGGCAACAGATTGTCATCAATCAAGGCATCACAGTGCATAGTGAACCGGGAAGCCAGCGACCGCACTATGTCCTGTTTGACCGCGGTGATGGCTTCGCTGACCGTCGCCTTTGGGTACAGGAACACACTGGACGAGACGACGCCGCTAAAGTGTATGCTGCCGTCGCATTCCAGGTATTCGACCGTTTCTGGGAGACAGGTCTCCTGGAAATGAAATTTGTCTTGTAAAGTTGTTGGGCTAGGTATTAGAAGGAAACAAAAGATATGGCGCGCCGCGAGAGACTTGCGACGGCCGTAAAAAACTTTTGTCTCAAATAATCTGCTAATATACTTTTGTTTAAAATTTTGCTAGTCAGATCCCTTCGGCTATATATTATTCGGCTTCGGTTATTATTAGTCATAGTGTGCTTTGCCATAGCCTACTACAGAGTTGCTTAGTCTACTTCCCTTGTGAAAAATATTTTTAATGGTTTTCGCCCTTTCGCCCTTATTTAAAATGTAATAACACTGAATAAAACACAACAACTTTGCGTTAGCAATTTTTATATATTACTTATATATTACTTATGACCCTTAGTTAATTATACACCTAATCCTTCCTCAAGAATCACTCTATTGATAGGTGAAAACCGCATGAAAATCCGTTCAGTAATTTTTGAGTTTATAGAAGCAAGCAAAAACACAAACAGACAGGCACAGCGGGGGACTTTGTTTTATAAGGTGTAGTGACTATTATCTATTCTGTGGGCTAATGAACAAAAGGCAACAAAATAATATATCCTCAAAAGCTATATATGGTTCATATTGTGCTACCTTTTGTTTGAAAACATAATTGAATACTTACAAATGGCACAAACAATGACACTTGCATGGACTTCAGGGCTTCTTGCTGTGTGACTTTAGCATTAGTCTTGAGTTTCTTCTTCTTATTTAGATTCTCTAAAGCTTCTGAACCAGTCTTTAGCTCTCCGTCTATAAACATAACGCTGGACTCTATCGTCTTCTGCGCTGATTCCAATATTTGCTGAAAGATTAAGGCATGTGTAAGGTAATAGTGTAAGTCAGTTAGCGAATTAGGTCAATTAAATCTACAGCTGACTGTACTTAGGTTGCGACAGACAAAAATGTCAGATATGAAAAAAACTTAGATAATTGTGTGACTGCACTTTATAGAGATGTTTTTAACACAGGATTGAGCAAATTCCAAAACCAAATCATTTAATTTCAAGACCGAAATGGACCTAACTGAAAGAAAAAAAAAGCAGCCTATAAGTTGCTCTACAAACACAATACACATAACTTTACAAACAAAACAAACTTACTTGAAATTGTTGCTTAACAGAAATACCACTCTTCTTCACAATGACCGGATAAACATCATCAAATTCAAAATAGCAGTCCAGCCTCTGCCACTGTTGTGGTTTCGGCAAAAATTTCCAATCAACAGGCTTCGTGAGTACAGTTTTTGCTGAACCAACCTCCACACTCTTGCATGTGAGGACTTTTGTATTTGTTGACATGTGGAGAACAAGCCGTTCTGTTAGACCTGGGCAGTTGCCATACATATACGGGTTTGTGCTGAGCGACTTGTATGTGTAATTCAGTATTGCTTTCACTCTACTGAAGCAGTTTGGGTCCTCAAATATATCTTCGTCACTTGTGATGAATATACCTGCAATTGTGAAGTGAAGATTCAATAAAAACCAAAGTGTAAAAAAAGTACCAGGCAATTGTGGATATAATGAAAAATTTTATAATACTCAGATTAGGGGCTGTCTATAAATTACGTCATCGATATTTGAAGATTTTTCACCCCCCCCCCTTCTATAATCATCCAAAAATCATGCTTCAAATTACCCCATATCCTCCTACTTCATGCTACCGTCATCCAATGTCCAGACCCCCCCCTAATTTGAAATCACGTAATTTATGAATAGCCCCTTATTTAAATTTACTTTCAGATTAATAGCGAGTAATTGACTAAATTGTAAAAACTGTTTGTTTCACCTTTTCACCACTATTAACTTGACATAAAGTCAACACATTTCGTGCCCCACTTGATATGTTATATGGGTTGTAAACATGCAATTTGTGGCTTGACGTTGAAGACACTCTATTACTTCATTGATGCGGTGGCGAAAAGGTTACACATTCAACAAGAGTGCTAATCAATTTGACCACTCATCCAGTTATAAATAAAATTGTGGACACATAAAATGCAATGGTTGTTTCAAGTGCAACATTGTGCCAGAGAATGATTTTGTCTAAGTTATAGTCACTGCATATATTTATCATTATTTGATACTAAAACACAGGTTTTGGTATCTCTATAATTAGCATTCTAAAGGTCACCTTGCAGGTATACTTATGTAAATAATTTATTGCCATCATTCTTTGGCAAAATTGATCAACATACCTTGAACAAACATCCCTCCGGGCAGCATTCTAGTAACATGTTTGGCGTGGTCTGCTATCCACGCCTCCGACACTCCCGCCAAGCTCCTAACAACCTCAGGCTTGTCTGAGGCTGTGAATGCCTCGTTTTCCGCGGCATTGTCAGGGCTTTTCTCTTCTGGAGTACGTGCCAAATGTATCACATTCTCACGTGAATCTGTCGTCTGTAAATTTACAATTATTACTTAACTTATATTCTATAAGTAGCCGTTATTTTAATTACTTAACTTAAAAGATTAAGTACAAACTTGTGATACGTGCCTGACCTAGAATAAGTCCTATAACGAAAGTTTCTTTTGATGCATACTGTTCGAGATACTGAAGGCAGTACTCTGTGGAATACACTGTTCTAACCATGGTGATGAATTTACAATAATTTCATGAAGTTTTACATCAACAATATGGTTTTGACGGTTCGATTTCACTTCACTGTAATGCCTTGCGCCTGCCACCGCTGCATAAATACATTCAACTGTCATTCAATTGTCAAATAAGTCAAATTCGCTGTCACGTCAGATTTGATAGATCTTAAGTGGTATCCAGACGATGAAATTGGCGTCAAGGGCGTCAATCTCCAATTTTATACTTAAGTTGTATCCAGACGAGACAATTTTTCGCCAATATGATGAAATTCTCCGATCGAACAGGGCCGTGCGGACGCAAATACCAATTTGATTCCCCGATCACATCAGCAGGTGCGGACACAAAAATGCCAATTTTCATAGTAGAATGCAAATTGGTGATTTAATTTGTGTACGTGTGGACGCTAGATGAGATTGACCAATTATTTTCCTGAACAAATCGACTGATTTCGTCATTCCCGTCTGGATACCCCTTTATGATGATATTAAGCTTTAGAGCCAAAGAATATAAAGCCCCCTCCAGACTATGCGCGTGAATCGCGAGCGAAGCCGCGAACGCGAGTGTGGAGTCTATTTCGCAGGTCTGCGTTCTGGACTCCACACTCGCGTTCGCGGCTTCGCCCGCGATTCACGCGCATAGTCTGGAGGGGGCTTAATACTCAATTAGAGCCCTCTAAATTAAAAAAAAAATGCTCCAGAACGAAAATACTGGCCTCATAAATTGGTATTCTTGCGTTGGCACCTCATTTTATCGGTAATGTAGGTCATTATCGGCGATTGAATACAGCGATGCAAATTGGTGTTTGAGTTCGCACCTCCTGATTCGATCGGCCAATTGAAAAATTGACTAATCTGGATATTGGACCAACAACAGAGTGAGATGGAATGATAAATAAAGCTTTGACACAGGCGGATACCGAACCACGACCTTATTGTAGGCCGGTCCGGCGCACGTCACGTTCGATAATGTAAAAGGCGATTCTCTGTACATAATTATTATCAAAGAATAAAATACTCACTAATTATAGTTGGTCAAGTAGATCTTGACAGTAGAAAAAGGCGGCAAATTTGAAAAATGAAAAAAGGCGCGTAGGGATGTCGTCTAATAGAAAATTAAAATTTCACGTCTTTTTCTACTGACAAGATTGACTTGACCATATAAATGATTATACTACAGAGCGGCTACCGAGAAAACCGAAATTCGCAAATTGCGGGGATCTTTCTCTTTTACTCCAATGAAGGCGTAATTAGAGTGCCAGAGAAAAATCCCCGCAATTTGCGAACTTCAATTTTCGCGGTTATAACCCAGTTCCGATGGGCTTGCACGTCAGATCGTCAGACCAAGAACCGAACGGAGCCGAGAATGCCCGAAAGAAGGAGTATCGCCCCACTGAATAAATAAACATAAATATGGAACACTTGGCAACACTGGCAGGCGTTTCAGTTGCGTTTCAGTAAACTTAGTGCGATAGTCTATTACGGCTTTAACGCCAATCCAGATTTGATCCAGATGCAAAGATCAAATCGACCGATTTTATCAGAAAGGAAATTAGCGTCTATCTCCAATTTAATCATGACTACCAATTTTAGATTTATGCAATTCCTAAATGTTGTTTGTCTGCAATATCTACATTTTTATATAGCCCGCTCCACAATCCTATATAGGCCCACAGTGCTAAGTATGGAACTGCACACTCAACATCAACATTTATTCATCAAATAGGCCACAAGGGCACTAATTTTATAAAATAAAACAATTATTCAATACGTATTACACTGACATTGCAGTTGGCGTGATGTCGCCATAATTCACCTGTCCAATATCTTGGCCCAATGTGCATTGCGTCTCTCTCTCTCACTAAGGGGCTATCCATAAATTACGTCATCGATTTTTGACCCCCCCCCCCCCCTATAATCATCCAAAAATCATGCTTTAACCCTTAATCAAACGGAACACTTTTTATGAGATTTTTGAAAACTAAGATTGGTTTTTAGGTAATTTGGTTGCGTAGATTACGAAAAAATATATAAAAAAAAAATTAGTGGGGGGTAAAGGGGGGTTTTGCGGTGGGAAATAATTTCCCGTTATCCATTACGGAATAGCAAATTTTGAATGAAGTGGGAAATAGTTTCCCATTCTCCGATACGGTTACGAACTTTTTACTAGTTAGTAGCTCCCCCCGGCTTTGCTTGGAATTCAAGTATGATCCTTTAACGTTATCTTCAAAAATCAAAGAAATAAATAAAAGAAAAAAGAAAACAAAAACAGGCACAGATCTTTTTGTGTAACAGGCAAACGAGCATACATTTTTATTTGTGGAAACTAATTAAAATTTAGGTGGAGAATAAACACTGGGAAATAATTTCCCACTTGATAAAACCTACCAGTTTTTTTGTAAATCGTACGTTCAGGAACAAACAATGGGAAATAATTACCCACTTACTAAAACCTTAAAATGTTGGCTAAATCATATCGTTACCACAATTCTTTTCAAGCAAAACACAGGGAATATAAGTCTAGTTTATGATAGTATTCAGTGTATGCACTTACAAGATTTTTTTTCGCACTTAACCTCAAAACAATAAAAAAATTGTCGTTATATCAAAAAAAATCTCAACAACTGACATTGACTTTGACGTATGGTCACAACAAGGCCCCTACCTTTATTGTTCTATTTGACGGCGCAGCAACTAGTATCATTTCTCTCTCCTCGCTCTTTTAAAATGCCATTTGTCAAAAAAGGACAACTATACTGTTGACAAGATGGACTTCAAATCCAAGTGGCCCCTTTTTAGGCGACCCGGGTTGTGCATGTGTGCGTAAAAACGTATATGTGTGCTCTTTTAGGGATGTAAAAAGTCGATTTTAATCATGTTATATATCGATAAACGCTACACAGCGGAACGAAATAGCGATTAATTGAAGCTTCAATATCTTCGTTAAACATAAACATAATTGAAATGCTAATGGATAATGAATATATTATAATGTAATAAAATAATTCAATTATTGCGGACCACCTATTTTAATAGGTATTTATGTATTTTAATTAAATATCTGAACTTTCCCTTGGTTCTCTCCTGGGGCGTGACTACAAAATTGTGATCTGATAACCACAATAAAGAAAAAAAGCGTTTTTGTTCATTTTAGGTATAGTTAAACCTTTGAAGTAAAATTAAAATTGCAAGAAATGTCGGTAGTTTATCGATATGACTTTATCGACATGGCTACAGCAAAGTGGGTCGCTTTGTTAATCGTACACTAAACAAAAAGTGGTCCCACTGACAGCTCGCTTGGAAGGCATCTGTATATATTCTTATATCTATGGGTCACAAATGGCGGCCATTAGAAAAGTGTTGCCATTTTTCAAATTCAAAATGTTACTAATATTTTGTAAATTAGAATGAAGTGGGAAATAATTTCCCGATATTTGATTATGGGTTAAATGACCCCATTTCCTCCTACTTCATGCTACCGTCTCCGATGTCCAGACCCCCCCCCCCTAATTTGAAATGACGTAATTTATGAATAGCCCCTAAGCAAAATGTGAAATGCAAATACACATTGGTCAAAGAAATTGGACATTCAATTTAAGCGATTGGCCTTATACTGAGATAGGAATTTAGATGATCTGGGACTGTGGACAAGCTAGGAATGTGGACGAGTTAGCATTGTGGACCATATACTATAGGAATGTATATGAGCAGGCGTGGCTCACTCCGTGATTTCGTCGCTTTGCTACAGGTAGCTAAAAGTCCATCCGTTCGACCCCAATTTTGGGGTTTGCCATAAGCCGCGCGTGGCGCTGTCGCCACCTAGCGGCCATATCTGTGCTGATCGTGACAGACGCGTTTTGTTAGAGAGTGAGTCTTCTGTACCTAGTACTATTATTTATTCTGTGACACGAGTAAGCACTGGGTGGCAGAGGTGACCTTATAGGAATGTTGACAAAATTGGCGAGTGACGATATAGGAATGTTGACGACTTAACAGTTAGAACAATTGCAGTGGACCATTTAACAATTATGACAAAGTGACGATGACGAAGTTAAGGTGGTTCTCCTTGCTCGATTTTCATACAACTTTCTTGGCACCCTAGCTCCTATTATATAGGGTTTCTTCACTTGTATATGTAATGTTTGGGTAGTATATATATTTCTGTCTTCGCAGAACGTAAAAAAATACTAGATTTTGATTAAAATTATTAAGAAAAAAGCCTTTGAATATTGGTAAAAATTTGCCCCATTGCTTGTTTGTGTGAGTGATGCTTATAGTGTAGGTGTAATTCTAACATGGCGACTTCATTTGACAAGCAATCATTTTTAATTTATCAAAGGTGTAACAGATGGCACTTTAAAACCGCAACACAGATTACCTGTGTATTTTGTTTTATTTTCACTCAATAGAGGGAGATATATTTAATGCACAAAGCATGTTACGAGTATACTCATTTAAGAGTCTCCTTTCTGATATAATTTCATTCCCAGATTTAATATAACTTAATAATTATTATGATTATTACACAATAAAATACATTTATATAACTATACATTTAATAGAAAGGTCAGTCCAAACAATCATTCGCGTAACGGTCGTCCACCGAAAAGCCTTGTGAATTCTGCTTTCGGTTCGGCAGAAATATAAATGTTCGCTGGAAAAGCCTATATTTATTGTAACAATGATTTTTAAACTAAAATACCTAGCTATATTTTTCTCAAAAATATATAGGTATGTGGAAAAAAATGTCATCTTCTTGTAAATAAACAAGATTCTATATGTTCTACTTGTGCATAACAATAACATTAGTAGATTATTAACCAAGTGATCATTTCTTGTTGAAATTTTTTTCAAAAATGTTGCCTTTCACCCGAGTTAAAACACTCTACTTTTCATTTCGCATATAAGGAAAGTAAAATGCGTGTGTTTTTTAAATACATTTTTATACTAGGTATTTTTGAGAGTAGGTACTTTCAATTAACAATTTGGCCAAAAGTAATATCGTTATTTATGGAATGGGGAGTCAAATATCAGAATGGAAATTGTTATACATCCATTTATACCCAAATTTCAATTCCTTATTGTAAAAAAAATAAGTTCAAAAACTAAAACCCGACTACTGCAAATCGCGCTCTAAAAAGTATGAAACAAGATAGAATTCTTATCTGAAATTATCAAGCAGGAAATATTATAAATGTTACCATTTATATATTATACATTTTAAATAAATAATTAAGAAATTGAAAAAAAAAAAAAAAAAAAAAAACAAAGTAATATAATTTACTATTTTTTTTATATATTTACAGAGGCTCAGAGGATAGCCGTGGTCGTATGCCATATTACTTTTAAGTTTATAATCGTGGCATACGACCACTGCGATCCTCTGAATCTCTGTAAATATATAAAAAAAATAGTAAA
Source organism: Cydia fagiglandana (assembly GCF_963556715.1). Classification (NCBI taxonomy): domain Eukaryota; kingdom Metazoa; phylum Arthropoda; class Insecta; order Lepidoptera; family Tortricidae; genus Cydia; species Cydia fagiglandana. The sequence goes on from NC_085938.1 coordinate 16,058,824, forward strand.
TTATATTACTTTGTATTTTTATATAATATATAAATGGTAACATTTATAATATTTCCTGCTTGATAATTTCAGATAAGAATTCTATCTTGTTTCATACTTTTTAGAGCGCGATTTGCAGTAGTCGGGTTTTAGTTTTTGAACTTATTTTTTATATCTTGCTAATTATTTCAAAATGGTAAATTTAAGAACAATATTATAAAAGTGCAAACCGAGCACTTTCATTTGATACTAAATTCGACCATGTTTTTTGCAAATAAAATGACCAGAATAGCTAGACCTCTCACAAACAGCTTTTTGGCCTTCTAAGCTCTTCTACCTCAATAATCCCTTGATCTAGCCTGCTCATAATTTTATGACAAAAAAATATAATGCCCTCAACTACACGTTTACCCAATTTTATTTAAATTAGAACAAATATACTGAAGTTCTTGAGTATCAAACTATCTTCTGACAGTTCAGCTTAAAAACATCGAAATGCCGGGACGTACCGCTAGCCAGCCGCGTGATCCAAGTCGAATGTAAGAACTTCGCTTCGCTCGCTCGATCGATTAATTTGATTAATTTTTAATTAAAAATGTTAAAATTCATTAGCTTGCTTTTATTTATGACACTATGTTATTTAGCAAAAAATAATCCTCATGATGAAGCCTTTCGATCGGTATGATAAAGCTACAGGGTATTTTTTTTTCTCGTGCAGGGGGTTCGATTCCCGGTTCAACCATGTAATTATTTAAAAATCTATGAATGCATTATCTGCAAGTATCTGTGCCACAGCCCAAGATTTTTTGAATTACCCGCCAATAAATTGTGTAATATTTCAGTAGCCAGCTGGACTCTAACAACAAATACTAAAAAAATAAGTTTAAAAACTAAAACCCGACTACTGCAAATCGCGCTCTAAAAAGTATGAAACAAGATATAATTCTTATCTAAAATTATCAAACAGGAAATATTATAAATGTTACCATTTTTTTTATATAAAAATATAACGTAATATAATTTACTGATTTTTTTAATATATTTACAGAGATTCAGAGGATAGCCGTGGTCGTATGCCACGATTATAAATTTAAAAGTAATGTGGCATACGACCACGGCTATCCTCTGAATCTCTGTAAATATATAAAAAAATGAGTAAATTATATTACGTTATATTTTTATATAAAAAAAATGGTAACATTTATAATATTTCCTGCTTGATAATTTTAGATAAGAATTATATCTTGTTTCATACTTTTTAGAGCGCGATTTGCAGTAGTCGGGTTTTAGTTTTTAAACTTATTTTTTATTTAATAAATTTTGGGGTCATGATGTCGTTACTAACTTTTTGACGTCACTTTATATTACTTTTGCGAGGGCGTCCTCAGTACAGAAATGCACGCAGAGCGCCGCCTATATCGGGCTACGCCCGACTCCTTTAGTGCCTATGAGGGCGCCGACGGCGGCCGTCTTTGGAACGCGTAAGTCGGGTTACGCTCGACAATTTTAGTATGAGGGCGCCTTCGGCGCCCGGCTTTAGAACGCGTATGTCGGGCTACGCCCGACTCTTTTAGTATGAGGGCGCCGAAGGCGCCCGGATTTGGAACGCGTATGTCGGGCTACGCCCGACTCTTTTAGTATGAGGGCGCCGAAGGCGCCCGGCTTTGGAACGCGTACGTCGGGCTACGCCCGACTCTTTTAGTATGAGGGCGCCGAAGGCGCCCGGCTTTGGAACGCGTATGTCGGGCTACGCCCGACTCTTTAAGTATGAGGGCGCCGAAGGCGCCCGGCTTTGGAACGCGTACGTCGGGCTCCGCCCGACTCTTTTAGTATGAGGGCGCCGAAGGCGCCCGGCTTTGGAACGCGTACGTCGGGCTACGCCCGACACTTTTAGCATGAGGGCGCCGAAGGCGCCCGGCTTCGGAACGCGTACGTATCTCGTAAAAAAATTGACTGTTTCATACATTTTGGCTGATCAGGACTTCTATACCTATTCACGTTATAAAATGTTGCAGGACATTAAAAAAACACCATGTATAGCGGCCAAACAAATTTCTTTTGCAAAAACCTTCTTGTATCGCCATAGTCGCGTAACACGCGGATAGAAACCAGAGCGCTTGTAGCTAACCGAAAATGTAATGTTTTATCTAGCGCATGCAAGCAAAGCCGGGTGCAAACGCTAACAATATTTATATATTTGAAATGTGCTAATTGAGCTCTTTCCAATGATGTATAACACATCATCATTACTTAATTTTAGTTTTTTGGTTCGTGACTTTATGACCTCTAGAGGGGGCAGTGTTCATTTTTTTGGGACGCCATATAGCCTATAACCAGCGGACGATTAAGACGATTCGAATGACACATCGTATGTTAAATTATAATAAGTACTTTAGAAGTTATGAGGGAACAGATGAACATACATACATACATACATACATACATACATACCCACATACATACCGGTCAAAATCATAACCCTCCTTTTGCGTTGCCGTAGTCGGGTAAAAAGAATAATAAAATCGTACTTGGAATTGGAACCTAAACTGCTCTAGTGCAGAAACGTAGGGTAAACCGGGTGCAATAGTACCACGGGGCAATAGTACCATCGTTATTATCTTCACAATTACAACGAAATATGAATATGTGGGTATATACGATAAAGCCCAATACTTGTCTGGACCCGCTCACTTAGTGTAGTAAATAAAGGTAGTGGACCCCGCAGTAATTCCTCAGCCAGAAAAAGCTTTACAGTATGATAAAGTATCAATAAATAAAAAGTATTGTATAAATTTCCAAAGAACAATAATAATAGTATTTAAGTAAATACCTAAAGTCTTAAATCGTTAATATCTTTTTAAGGAAAATTGCTCCGTTTAAACTTTCTTCTCCGGACATGTTCATGTAACGTATTGCAACAATATATGAAATATCAAAAAAAAATCCCCGCAGAAATACCAATATTAACAAAATATATTTTTTTGGCGTGGCTTGGACCGGAAAATTGCTCAGTCTAATTTTTTCACTGGAATGCCATTTTATTGCCGATTTATACATACAAATTGAAAATCTAAAAAATTTACCATGTAACTATACTTTTTTTCAGAAATTGCCTTTTTACTCGCTGTGGAAAATTTCTCTATCCATTTTATTTATTGAATTAAGTTCACAGTTTTCTTTCCATTCAACTATAAAAACATCCAAAAAAATAACGAGCGTATTCAAAACTAAACATATCGGGAGCAGTGTATAGGAGCGGGGTGTACAAGGGATGACAGTTCTTTTGGATATTTTGGATTTAAGTATATACGTGACTACTTAGTATATATTAAAAAAGAAATCAGGCTGAGAAATTTTCCACTCTCAGTTTTTTATAGTTCTAAAATACATAAACTTGGGTATGCATTTTTTTTGGATTTTCTTACCCACTACGCCAAATTATATTCTAAGATCATATAAGAAGGAAAAAATGGCAGAGCAATTTTCCGATGAAAATGAGCGCCAAAAAAGGAATTATCGTAAAAAAAATATTCTCATGTTTGACAAAAGTTGTAGATTTTTTTCTAGTATCAGATACTGATACAAATAACTTATTTGGTAAAATAATTTTGGACGGAGGAATTACTCGGTTCAATATATAAACAGATTTGTATTTTTACGTATAAATACCTAACTTAGGAGTGGTTTTTTTTTGGATATTTATATGTTAGTTTCGGCTCATACTATACAATAACCAAGCAAAATTTCATCGACTGAGAAATTAATGCATGGGTCTCCATACAACAACTTGCTTCGTTTACTACACTACACTAGTCGGCCGCTCGCTGCGACGCGGAACGGAGGTGCGCGGAGACCATTTTTGTTTTCGAGTGATCAAAGTAAGTATTTACGAGAAATATTTTGTCATATTATTCAAAACCAAATAATCCTAGAGTTAGATTGGTATTAGATTATGATTAGTTAGTTATCAAAGTTTCTTTTGTGGGACAGTATGGGGATGAGTTAGGTAAAGGAATTGAAATATAAGTACTTTATGTAATTTTGGGTACTCGGGGGCATTAGTAACTATGTGAGCCGGGGACAATTGTACCGTTACAATTGACACCGCGGTACAAACGACTCCTTAACAACGTTACCAAAAATATTAAAAAAGCATTAGGAGAAACCAAAAATAAAGGAAAAATATGAGACGGAAAAAGCAAAAGGGAAGGGAAAAGGCAAGGTAATAGACAAGGGGAAAGGGACCGGAAAAGGAAAAAATATTCAACGACAAGGAGGATTCTGTAGAAGAATACTATTGCCTAGTCTGTGGTGAGCCTTATAGTATAAGCAGATCCAATGAAACATGGGTGCAATGTGATAATTGTCAATTGTGGGCTCATGAAGAGTGTACTGACCAGGGCCCTATTTCACCAACTACGACAGGTATGGCAATTGTCAAAAAATGACAGACCTCTGTTTTACCACACCGACATTTGTCAGTGACATATGTCGAGTGACAATTGACAAGTGACAGGTGACAATTTTGTAGATTGTTTTGTATAGAATTTCATATAAACATGACAGGTATTTTGGTACAATTGTCCATCTTAAATTTAATGACAATTATTTTGTGAAACAAGGGTAATTTTTACTAGTCGATATATTTGTCAATTCTTGACAAGATATCGTTAATTGCTTTCTGTGTACCGTGTTGTCATCACTAACATGATATTGATTGAGATCCCAATCCCACCTAATGCAGCGTACCTACATTATTTGTTGACAAGGCGTGAAAGCATTATTTTTTTGTTACTTTTAAGTTATTTTTTCTGCAAATGCAAGTGCAGTGACGTCAAAGTAGAAATCTATTCTTACCTACTTTATGTATTCCCTTGTATAAGAATGTCACCTCTGTTACTTTCGCGTAGATTCATTTTCTAACCAAAACCCTAACTTTACCGTTAGTGCCCAACTTCGCCCAAGTAAATTATAAAAAAAACAATACCTACCTATTTACCTAAACATACCTAATTTCGCTACCTGTCCCCAACTCAATCAAAACTATACTGAAACTTATTCCAAATCCTAAATGTTGAAGTACTAAACGCCTTCGTAGGCAACAATTACTATTTATAGTGTTATTATGATTTCATGCTTGTTAAGAAGAATTTAAAAGCGATTTTTATTTGTACCCTAAAGGCGAATTTAGGGTACAAAGTTTGTTTTGCCAACGTTTGCCAATAACGGGGTTTGCTAACAACGAAAACACTACAATTGTCACCTAAGCCTGACACAGCTCCGATTTCATGTCAAGAATTACCGACAAATTGACAAACATGTCGACTTATAAAAACTACTCTTGATTCATCAAATCATTGTCATTAAATGAAAGATTGACAATTGTAACTAAAGGCGTGTCAAGTTTATAAGCATTTCTATACAAAAACAGTCTACTAAATTGTCACTTGTCACCTGTCACTTGGCAATTGACACTCGACATATGTCACTGTCGGCTTGGTGAAATAGGGGCCAGGAATTGAGTTACACTTGTCATAATTGTGAGTAGCGATTATCTTACTATGAGATATGTTAGTTTAAGGTTCCTTAAAGAGCATTCGCTCATCAGACACGTAAACGTACATTTATTTATGAATTGAAAAAAAAAAACACCTCAAGCAAGCGGTGTGACTTGTCATAACGCACGCACAATATTAACTTTAATAAACGTAAAGTATCAGAATTTCACATTTTTTGTTGGATTTTACAAAAAAAAATAAGTAAAATACGATAACCCCTAATTCCGGAACCAGTTCCGGAATTCCGGAATTCGAATCCAATATCGAAAATCAGTTCCGGAATTGGAGACCATCCGATATTGCAAGCCCTAATTGTAACACAAGGAATCATTGACCAAAAACGGGATTTTCTACCATATTCTTACCGTTAACAACAATTACCCTCAAAAATACGTAAATCAATAACCTACTATTTCATATGTAGGTACGTACAGTTTTGGTTCAACTCCTATACATTCTGAACTAGGAACCATTATCCAAAAAATGGTACTATTGCCCCCGGTCTACCCTATCATTTCCTGCACACCTTTTACAACAACAATGACCGTCTTTCATAGCATGCGAAATGAAACGGATATTTCTTGTTTTCTTTGCATTAGCATTTTTCTCTCGATAATTTAATCAATTTGCAACATAAGTATTAGAAGAATCGTCATAAATTCATAAATAACAAAATATAAAAGGACATACATTTATAGAAGGTTTCCCCGCGCGACGTTGCCAATTGGTTTAAAGGGCAACATGCTCGCAACGTTTGGATGTCAATAATTCGACAATGAAAAATTATATTTCAAATCAATTCAAACTTGATATTTTTGACAGTAATGGGTTACTTACTTAAATAAGAAGGCATATTTCGCCCGGGTCTACTATGGTCAAATGGTCTAGTGGCTTTTAGCTAATGAGTATAAGTCTAATAAGTTGAACAGCATGACAGGGTTCAAACTACGAACAAAGACTCATTTCTTTTTGTATTTATTTTATTTCATTTTTTTGGCTTTTTATGACCTTATTTTTTATCACATGATTATTTTACGATTTTTAATCATTATCAAACGGGACTTACCTAATCGCGTATAATTAAGTTTTTAAAATTTACCTCCGAGTTCCAACGTTCCGATGGCGTAGTCTCCGTGGTTGTCGGGTCGGGCTCTTAGTTCTCTTAGACAACGGGGACGGAAAAGTTGGAGGTACATTTTAAAAACTTAACTAAAACGGTTAAGTACTGTTTTTCTAAATAATAATA